>NW_026777029.1:0-38231 GCF_030936135.1 Gavia stellata
TAGGGGTTAGGCTTAGGCTTAGGGCTAAGGCTTAGGCTTAAAGGTTAGGCTTAGGCTTAGGCTTGGTCTTAGGCTTAGGCTTAGGGGTTAAGCTTAGGCTTAGGCTTAGGCTTAGGTTTAAGGGTTAGCCTTAGGCTTAGGCTTAGGAGTAGGGGTTAGGCTTAGGGCTAAGGCTTAGGCTTAAAGGTTAGGCTTAGGCTTAGGGGGTTAAGCTTAGGCTTAGGCTTAGTCTTAGGCTTAGGGGTTAGGCTTAGGCTTAGGGGTTAGGCTTAGGCTTCGGCGTCTTAAACCAGCAGTAGAAAATAGCATACTCCCTGGGAGCAACTAAAATAAAAGAAACAAAACTTGAAAAAATAAAATTCTCCCAGGGAGCAAACCATTTTCTACAGCTGCACCAGAGTTTTTATTTGTCATTTTTTTAATTTCTCCTAGAAACCCACCCCTCCCACTACACAACTCCACCTATTCTACCATTTCATGAAAACCTAAACTACACCTTACTCAACCCACTCCTAACCCAAAATGAAAACAAAACAATAGCCAATCAGAATCAAAAATTACACAAACATGCTCCCTAAACAAATCACCAAACATTCCTAAACAAAGAACTACACCTAACAAACTAAAACACTAAAAAACAGAAAAAGGAATCACAACACAGAAACAAACAAACCCCCCAAACTTTAAAAACCGCCATAACAACTACCGAAACCCAAAACAATCCCGAAAAACTCTATGATCGGGAAGTCCTCCAGGGCTACAGAGACGAAAACTCTAGGGTCCGGAAGTCCTTCAATGCCATAGAGACGAAAATGCTAGGATCCGGAAGCCCTCCAATGCCAGAGAGACAAAACCTCAAGGATCGGGAGGTCCTCCAATGCCGTAGAGATGAAAACGCTATGATCCGGAAGTCCTCCAGGGCTACAGAGACGAAAAACACTAAGATCCGGAAGTCCTCCAATGCCATAGCGATGAAAACGCTAGGATCCGGAAGTCCTCCAATGCCATAGAGACGATAACGCTAGGATCTGGAAGTCCTCCAATCCCAAAGAGACGAAAACGCTAGGATCTGGAAGTCCTCCAATCCCAAAGAGACGCAGACGCTATTATCCGGAAGTCCTCCAGGGCTACAGAGATGAAAATGCTATGACCCGGAAGTCCTCCAATGCCATAGCGATGAAAACACTATGATCCGGAAGTCCTCCAATGCCAGAGAGACAAAAACGCTAGGATCCGGAAGTCCTCCAATCCCAAAGAGACGAAAACGCTATGATTTGGAAGTCCTCCAATCCCAAAGAGACGAAAACGCTATGATTCGTAAGTCCTCCAATCCCAAAGAGACGAAAACGCTAGGATCTGGAAGTCCTCCAATGCCAAAGAGACGAAAACGCTGTGATCCGGAAGTCCTGCAGGGCTACAGAGATGAAAACGCTAGGATCCGGAAGTCCTCCAATGCCATAGAGTCGAAAACGCTATGATTTGGAAGTCCTCCAATCCCAAAGAGACGAAAACGCTATGATACGGAAGTCCTCCAATCCCAAAGAGACGAAAAGGCTAGGATCCAGCAGTCCTCCAATACCACAGAGTCGAAAACGCTAGGATCCGGAAGTCCTCCAATCCCAAAGAGACGAAAACGTTATTATCCAGAAGTCCTCCAGGGCTACAGAGTCGAAAACGCTAGGATCCGGAAGTCCTCCAATCCCAAAGAGACGAAAATGCTATTATCCGGGAGTCCTCCAGGGCTACATAGATGAAAACGCTAAGATCCGGAAGTCCTCCAGAGCTACAGAGATGAAAACGCTAGGATTCGGAAGTCCTCCAATGCCATAGAGTCGAAAAAGCTAGGATCCGGACGTCCTCCAATCCCAAAGGGACGAAAACGCTAGGATCCGGAAGTCCTCCAATGCCATAGAGTCGAAAACGCTATGATTTGGAAGTCCTCCAATCCCATAGAGTCGAAAAAGCGAGGATCCGGAAGTCCTCCAAGACCATAGAGACGGATGGTCTAGCACCCGGAAGTCCTCCAAGACCATAGAGACGGACGGTGTAGCTCCCGGAAGTCCTCCAAGACCATAGAGACGGGCGGTCTAGCTCCCGGAAGTCCTCCAAGACCATAGAGACGGGCGGTCTAGCTCCCGGAAGTCCTCCAAGACCATAGAGACGGACGGTCTAGCTCCCGGAAGTCCTCCAAGACCATAGAGACGGACGGTCTAGCTCCCGGAAGTCCTCCAAGACCATAGAGACGGGCGGACTAGCTCCCGGAAGTCCTCCAAGACCATCGAGACGGACGCTCTAGCACCCGGAAGTCCTCCAAGACCATCGAGACGGACGCTCTAGGACCCGGAAAGTCCTCCAAGACCATCGAGACGGGCGCTCTAGGACCCGGAAAGTCCTCCAACGAAACCGGAAATGCCCAGAAATTGACCGGAAGCGAACAAAAAACACCCCGGAAACGCCCCTGAACGCCGGAAAGCAACTTTAAGCGCTGGAAATCCACATCTTCTGAGCGGAAGTAACCCCCGAACCACCGGAACTAACTCGCAGAACACCGGAAGCGACTTCCCAACAGCGGAAGTGAGCTCCTTTTTAGCAAAAGCGGATCTCCCAGCAGCACCCCGGGACCGCAAGTGCCCACCATGTTCCCGGAAGTGCTGTGCCAAGACCAGAAGGGACCACTGCTAGAGCGGAAGTGACTGCCATTTTCCCGCAAGTGCTGTCCTAAGACCGGCTTTGGCCACCCCTTGACCGGAAGTGACCTCCCCTTGACCGGAAGTGACCTCCCAACGCCATAACCGGACAGATTCCGCCCACAAACGACCTCAACACACGCCTTAGGGCTTAGGACTTACAGCTAGGGTCAGGGCCAGGCTTAGGCTTAGGCTCCAGCTTAGAGGTTACACTTAGAGCTAGGCTGCTACTTAGCCTTAGGCTTAGGTTTAGGCTTAGGGTTTAGGCTTAGGTTTAGGATTAGGGATTAAGCTTAAGCTTAGGGGTTCTGCTTAGGCTTAGGCTTAGGCTTAAGGGTTAGCCTTAGAGTTTAGGCTTAGGTTTAGGCTTAGGCTTAGCCTTAGGCTTAGGCTTAGGTTTAGGGGTTAGGCTTAGGCTTAGGTTTAGGGATTAGCCTTAGGGTTACGGTTAGGCTTAGGGGTTAGGCTTAGGCGTAAGGGTTAGGCTTAGGCGTAGGGGTTAGGCTTAGGCTTAGGGCTAAGGCTTAGGCTTAAAGGTTAGGCTTAGGCTTGGTCTTAGGCTTAGGCTTAGGGGTTAAGCTTAGGCTTAGGCTTAGGCTTAGGTTTAAGGGTTAGCCTTAGGCTTAGGCTTAGGCTTAGGAGTAGGGGTTAGGCTTAGGGCTAAGGCTTAGGCTTAAAGGTTAGGCTTAGGCTTAGGGGGTTAAGCTTAGGCTTAGGCTTAGTCTTAGGCTTAGGGGTTAGGCTTAGGCTTAGGGGTTAGGCTTAGGCTTCGGCGTCTTAAACCAGCAGTAGAAAATAGCATACTCCCTGGGAGCAACTAAAATAAAAGAAACAAAACTTGAAAAAATAAAATTCTCCCAGGGAGCAAACCATTTTCTACAGCTGCACCAGAGTTTTTATTTGTCATTTTTTTAATTTCTCCTAGAAACCCACCCCTCCCACTACACAACTCCACCTATTCTACCATTTCATGAAAACCTAAACTATACCTTACTCAACCCACTCCTAACCCAAAATGAAAACAAAACAATAGCCAATCAGAATCAAAAATTACACAAACATGCTCCCTAAACAAATCACCAAACATTCCTAAACAAAGAACTACACCTAACAAACTAAAACACTAAAAAACAGAAAAAGGAATCACAACACAGAAACAAACAAACCCCCCAAACTTTAAAAACCGCCATAACAACTACCGAAACCCAAAACAATCCCGAAAAACTCTATGATCGGGAAGTCCTCCAGGGCTACAGAGACGAAAACTCTAGGGTCCGGAAGTCCTTCAATGCCATAGAGACAAAAATGCTAGGATCCGGAAGCCCTCCAATGCCAGAGAGACAAAACCTCAAGGATCGGGAGGTCCTCCAATGCCGTAGAGATGAAAACGCTATGATCCGGAAGTCCTCCAGGGCTACAGAGACGAAAAACACTAAGATCCGGAAGTCCTCCAATGCCATAGCGATGAAAACGCTAGGATCCGGAAGTCCTCCAATGCCATAGAGACGATAACGCTAGGATCTGGAAGTCCTCCAATCCCAAAGAGACGAAAACGCTAGGATCTGGAAGTCCTCCAATCCCAAAGAGACGCAGACGCTATTATCCGGAAGTCCTCCAGGGCTACAGAGATGAAAATGCTATGACCCGGAAGTCCTCCAATGCCATAACGATGAAAACACTATGATCCGGAAGTCCTCCAATGCCAGAGAGACAAAAACGCTAGGATCCGGAAGTCCTCCAATCCCAAAGAGATGAGAACGCTACGATCTGGAAGTCCTCCAGGGCTACAGAGATGAAAACGCTGAGATCCGGAAGTCCTCCAATGCCATAGAGACGATAACGCTAGGATCCGGAAGTCCTCCAAACCCAAAGAGACAAAAATGCTAGGATCTGGAAGTCCTCCAGGGCTACAGAGTCGAAAACGCTATGATCCGGAAGTCCTCCAGGGCTACAGAGACGAAAACGCCTGGATCCGGAAGTCCTCCAATGCCAAAGAGACAAAAACACTATTATGCGGAAGTCCTCCAGGGCTACAGAGATGAAAACGCTAGGATCGGGAAGTCCTCCAATCCCAAAGAGACGAAAACGCTAGGATCTGGAAGTCCTCCAATGCCATAGAGATGAAAACGCTATGATACGGAAGTCCTCCAGGGCTGCAGAGACGAAAACGCTAGGATCTGGAAGTCCTCCAATGCCATAGAGTCGAAAACGCTAGGATCCGGAAGTCCTCCAATCCCAAAGAGACCAAAACGCTAGGATCCAGCAGTCCACCAATACCATAGAGTCGAAAAAGCTAGGAACCGGAAGTCCTCCAATCCTAAAGAGATGAAAACGCTGTTATCCGGAAGTCCTCCAGGGCTACAGAGATGAAAACGCTAGGATTCGGAAGTCCTCCAATGCCATAGAGATGAAAACGCTAGGATCCGGACGTCCTCCAATGCCATAGAGTCGAAAACGCTATGATTTGGAAGTCCTCCAATCCCAAAGAGACGAAAACGCTATGATTTGGAAGTCCTCCAATCCCAAAGAGACGAAAACGCTATGATTTGGAAGTCCTCCAATCCCAAAGAGACAAAAACGCTATGATTCGTAAGTCCTCCAATCCCAAAGAGACGAAAACGCTAGGATCTGGAAGTCCTCCAATGCCAAAGAGACGAAAACGCTGTGATCCGGAAGTCCTGCAGGGCTACAGAGATGAAAACGCTAGGATCCGGAAGTCCTCCAATGCCATAGAGTCGAAAACGCTATGATTTGGAAGTCCTCCAATCCCAAAGAGACGAAAACGCTATGATACGGAAGTCCTCCAATCCCAAAGAGACGAAAAGGCTAGGATCCAGCAGTCCTCCAATACCACAGAGTCGAAAACGCTAGGATCCGGAAGTCCTCCAATCCCAAAGAGACGAAAACATTATTATCCAGAAGTCCTCCAGGGCTACAGAGTCGAAAACGCTAGGATCCGGAAGTCCTCCAATCCCAAAGAGACGAAAATGCTATTATCCGGGAGTCCTCCAGAGCTACAGAGATGAAAACGCTAAGATCCGGAAGTCCTCCAGAGCTACAGAGATGAAAACGCTAGGATTCGGAAGTCCTCCAATGCCATAGAGATGAAAACGCTAGGATCTGGACGTCCTCCAATGCCATAGAGATGAAAACGCTAGGATCCGGACGTCCTCCAATCCCAAAGGGACGAAAACGCTAGGATCCGGAAGTCCTCCAATGCCATAGAGTCGAAAACGCTATGATTTGGAAGTCCTCCAATCCCAAAGAGACGAAAACGCTAGGATCCGGAAGTCCTCCAATGCCATAGAGTCGAAAACGCTATGATTTGGAAGTCCTCCAATCCCAAAGAGACGAAAACGCTAGGATCCAGCAGTCCTCCAATACCATAGAGTCGAAAAAGCGAGGATCCGGAAGTCCTCCAAGACCATAGAGATGGACGGTCTAGCACCCGGAAGTCCTCCAAGACCATAGAGACGGACGGTGTAGCTCCCGGAAGTCCTCCAAGACCATAGAGATGGACTGTCTAGCTCCCGGAAGACCTCCAAGACCATAGAGACGGGCGGTCTAGCTCCCGGAAGTCCTCCAAGACCATAGAGACGGGCGGTCTAGCTCCCGGAAGTCCTCCAAGACCATAGAGACGGGCGGTCTAGCTCCCGGAAGTCCTCCAAGACCATAGAGACGGGCGGTCTAGCTCCCGGAAGTCCTCCAAGACCATAGAGACGGGCGGTCTAGCTCCCGGAAGTCCTCCAAGACCATCGAGACGGACGCTCTAGCACCCGGAAGTCCTCCAAGACCATCGAGACGGACGCTCTAGGACCCGGAAAGTCCTCCAAGACCATCGAGACGGGCGCTCTAGGACCCGGAAAGTCCTCCAACGAAACCGGAAATGCCCAGAAATTGACCGGAAGCGAACAAAAAACACCCCGGAAACGCCCCTGAATGCCGGAAAGCAACTTTAAGCGCTGGAAATCCACATCTTCTGACCGGAAGTAACCCCCGAACCACCGGAACTAACTCGCAGAACACCGGAAGCGACTTCCCAACAGCGGAAGTGAGCTCCTTTTTAGCAAAAGCGGATCTCCCAGCAGCACCCCGGGACCGCAAGTGCCCACCATGTTCCCGGAAGTGCTGTGCCAAGACCAGAAGGGACCACTGCTAGAGCGGAAGTGACTGCCATTTTCCCGCAAGTGCTGTCCTAAGACCGGCTTTGGCCACCCCTTGACCGGAAGTGACCTCCCCTTGACCGGAAGTGACCTCCCAACGCCATAACCGGACAGATTCCGCCCACAAACGACCTCAACACACGCCTTAGGGCTTAGGACTTACAGCTAGGGTCAGGGCCAGGCTTAGGCTTAGGCTCCAGCTTAGAGGTTACACTTAGAGCTAGGCTGCTACTTAGCCTTAGGCTTAGGTTTAGGCTTAGGGTTTAGGCTTAGGTTTAGGATTAGGGATTAAGCTTAAGCTTAGGGGTTCTGCTTAGGCTTAGGCTTAGGCTTAAGGGTTAGCCTTAGAGTTTAGGCTTAGGTTTAGGCTTAGGCTTAGCCTTAGGCTTAGGCTTAGGTTTAGGGGTTAGGCTTAGGCTTAGGTTTAGGGATTAGCCTTAGGGTTACGGTTAGGCTTAGGGGTTAGGCTTAGGCGTAAGGGTTAGGCTTAGGCGTAGGGGTTAGGCTTAGGCTTAGGGCTAAGGCTTAGGCTTAAAGGTTAGGCTTAGGCTTGGTCTTAGGCTTAGGCTTAGGGGTTAAGCTTAGGCTTAGGCTTAGGCTTAGGTTTAAGGGTTAGCCTTAGGCTTAGGCTTAGGCTTAGGAGTAGGGGTTAGGCTTAGGGCTAAGGCTTAGGCTTAAAGGTTAGGCTTAGGCTTAGGGGGTTAAGTTTAGGCTTAGGCTTAGTCTTAGGCTTAGGGGTTAGGCTTAGGCTTAGGGGTTAGGCTTAGGCTTCGGCGTCTTAAACCAGCAGTAGAAAATAGCATACTCCCTGGGAGCAACTAAAATAAAAGAAACAAAACTTGAAAAAATAAAATTCTCCCAGGGAGCAAACCATTTTCTACAGCTGCACCAGAGTTTTTATTTGTCATTTTTTTAATTTCTCCTAGAAACCCACCCCTCCCACTACACAACTCCACCTATTCTACCATTTCATGAAAACCTAAACTACACCTTACTCAACCCACTCCTAACCCAAAATGAAAACAAAACAATAGCCAATCAGAATCAAAAATTACACAAACATGCTCCCTAAACAAATCACCAAACATTCCTAAACAAAGAACTACACCTAACAAACTAAAACACTAAAAAACAGAAAAAGGAATCACAACACAGAAACAAACAAACCCCCCAAACTTTAAAAACCGCCATAACAACTACCGAAACCCAAAACAATCCCGAAAAACTCTATGATCGGGAAGTCCTCCAGGGCTACAGAGACGAAAACTCTAGGGTCCGGAAGTCCTTCAATGCCATAGAGATGAAAATGCTAGGATCCGGAAGGCCTCCAATGCCAGAGAGACAAAACCTCAAGGATCGGGAGGTCCTCCAATGCCGTAGAGATGAAAACGCTATGATCCGGAAGTCCTCCAGGGCTACAGAGACGAAAAACACTAAGATCCGGAAGTCCTCCAATGCCATAGCGATGAAAACGCTAGGATCCGGAAGTCCTCCAATGCCATAGAGACGATAACGCTAGGATCTGGAAGTCCTCCAATCCCAAAGAGACGAAAACGCTAGGATCTGGAAGTCCTCCAATCCCAAAGAGACGCAGACGCTATTATCCGGAAGTCCTCCAGGGCTACAGAGATGAAAATGCTATGACCCGGAAGTCCTCCAATGCCATAGCGATGAAAACACTATGATCCGGAAGTCCTCCAATGCCAGAGAGACAAAAACGCTAGGATCCGGAAGTCCTCCAATCCCAAAGAGATGAGAACGCTACGATCTGGAAGTCCTCCAGGGCTACAGAGATGAAAACGCTGAGATCCGGAAGTCCTCCAATGCCATAGAGACGATAACGCTAGGATCCGGAAGTCCTCCAAACCCAAAGAGACAAAAACGCTAGGATCTGGAAGTCCTCCAGGGCTACAGAGTCGAAAACGCTCGGATCCGGAAGTCCTCCAGGGCTACAGAGACGAAAACGCCTGGATCCGGAAGTCCTCCAATCCCAAAGAGACGAAAACGCTAGGATCTGGAAGTCCTCCAATGCCATAGAGATGAAAACGCTATGATACGGAAGTCCTCCAGGGCTGCAGAGACGAAAACGCTAGGATCTGGAAGTCCTCCAATGCCAAAGAGACGAAAACGCTGTGATCCGGAAGTCCTGCAGGGCTACAGAGACGAAAACGCTAGGATCCGGAAGTCCTCCAATGCCATAGAGTCGAAAACGCTATGATTTGGAAGTCCTCCAATCCCAAAGAGACGAAAACGCTATGATACGGAAGTCCTCCAATCCCAAAGAGACGAAAAGGCTAGGATCCAGCAGTCCTCCAATACCACAGAGTCGAAAACGCTAGGATCCGGAAGTCCTCCAATCCCAAAGAGACGAAAACATTATTATCCAGAAGTCCTCCAGGGCTACAGAGTCGAAAACGCTAGGATCCGGAAGTCCTCCAATCCCAAAGAGACGAAAATGCTATTATCCGGGAGTCCTCCAGAGCTACAGAGATGAAAACGCTAAGATCCGGAAGTCCTCCAGAGCTACAGAGATGAAAACGCTAGGATTTGGAAGTCCTCCAATGCCATAGAGATGAAAACGCTAGGATCTGGACGTCCTCCAATGCCATAGAGATGAAAACGCTAGGATCCGGACGTCCTCCAATCCCAAAGGGACGAAAACGCTAGGATCCGGAAGTCCTCCAATGCCATAGAGTCGAAAACGCTATGATTTGGAAGTCCTCCAATCCCAAAGAGACGAAAACGCTAGGATCCGGAAGTCCTCCAATGCCATAGAGTCGAAAACGCTATGATTTGGAAGTCCTCCAATCCCAAAGAGACGAAAACGCTAGGATCCAGCAGTCCTCCAATACCATAGAGTCGAAAAAGCGAGGATCCGGAAGTCCTCCAAGACCATAGAGATGGACGGTCTAGCACCCGGAAGTCCTCCAAGACCATAGAGACGGACGGTGTAGCTCCCGGAAGTCCTCCAAGACCATAGAGATGGACTGTCTAGCTCCCGGAAGTCCTCCAAGACCATAGAGACGGGCGGTCTAGCTCCCGGAAGTCCTCCAAGACCATAGAGACGGGCGGTCTAGCTCCCGGAAGTCCTCCAAGACCATAGAGACGGGCGGTCTAGCTCCCGGAAGTCCTCCAAGACCATAGAGACGGACGGTCTAGCTCCCGGAAGTCCTCCAAGACCATAGAGACGGGCGGACTAGCTCCCGGAAGTCCTCCAAGACCATCGAGACGGACGGTCTAGCACCCGGAAGTCCTCCAAGACCATCGAGACGGACGCTCTAGGACCCGGAAAGTCCTCCAAGACCATCGAGACGGGCGCTCTAGGACCCGGAAAGTCCTCCAACGAAACTGGAAATGCCCAGAAATTGACCGGAAGCGAACAAAAAACACCCCGGAAACGCCCCTGAACGCCGGAAAGCAACTTTAAGCGCTGGAAATCCACATCTTCTGACCGGAAGTAACCCCCGAACCACCGGAACTAACTCGCAGAACACCGGAAGCGACTTCCCAACAGCGGAAGTGAGCTCCTTTTTAGCAAAAGCGGATCTCCCAGCAGCACCCCGGGACCGCAAGTGCCCACCATGTTCCCGGAAGTGCTGTGCCAAGACCAGAAGGGACCACTGCTAGAGCGGAAGTGACTGCCATTTTCCCGCAAGTGCTGTCCTAAGACCGGCTTTGGCCACCCCTTGACCGGAAGTGACCTCCCCTTGACCGGAAGTGACCTCCCAACGCCATAACCGGACAGATTCCGCCCACAAACGACCTCAACACACGCCTTAGGGCTTAGGACTTACAGCTAGGGTCAGGGCCAGGCTTAGGCTTAGGCTCCAGCTTAGAGGTTACACTTAGAGCTAGGCTGATACTTAGCCTTAGGCTTAGGTTTAGGCTTAGGGTTTAGGCTTAGGTTTAGGATTAGGGATTAAGCTTAAGCTTAGGGGTTCTGCTTAGGCTTAGGCTTAGGCTTAAGGGTTAGCCTTAGAGTTTAGGCTTAGGTTTAGGCTTAGGCTTAGCCTTAGGCTTAGGCTTAGGTTTAGGGGTTAGGCTTAGGCTTAGGTTTAGGGATTAGCCTTAGGGTTACGGTTAGGCTTAGGGGTTAGGCTTAGGCGTAAGGGTTAGGCTTAGGCGTAGGGGTTAGGCTTAGGCTTAGGGCTAAGGCTTAGGCTTAAAGGTTAGGCTTAGGCTTGGTCTTAGGCTTAGGCTTAGGGGTTAAGCTTAGGCTTAGGCTTAGGCTTAGGTTTAAGGGTTAGCCTTAGGCTTAGGCTTAGGCTTAGGAGTAGGGGTTAGGCTTAGGGCTAAGGCTTAGGCTTAAAGGTTAGGCTTAGGCTTAGGGGGTTAAGCTTAGGCTTAGGCTTAGTCTTAGGCTTAGGGGTTAGGCTTAGGCTTAGGGGTTAGGCTTAGGCTTCGGCGTCTTAAACCAGCAGTAGAAAATAGCATACTCCCTGGGAGCAACTAAAATAAAAGAAACAAAACTTGAAAAAATAAAATTCTCCCAGGGAGCAAACCATTTTCTACAGCTGCACCAGAGTTTTTATTTGTCATTTTTTTAATTTCTCCTAGAAACCCACCCCTCCCACTACACAACTCCACCTATTCTACCATTTCATGAAAACCTAAACTACACCTTACTCAACCCACTCCTAACCCAAAATGAAAACAAAACAATAGCCAATCAGAATCAAAAATTACACAAACATGCTCCCTAAACAAATCACCAAACATTCCTAAACAAAGAACTACACCTAACAAACTAAAACACTAAAAAACAGAAAAAGGAATCACAACACAGAAACAAACAAACCCCCCAAACTTTAAAAACCGCCATAACAACTACCGAAACCCAAAACAATCCCGAAAAACTCTATGATCGGGAAGTCCTCCAGGGCTACAGAGACGAAAACTCTAGGGTCCGGAAGTCCTTCAATGCCATAGAGATGAAAATGCTAGGATCCGGAAGCCCTCCAATGCCAGAGAGACAAAACCTCAAGGATCGGGAGGTCCTCCAATGCCGTAGAGATGAAAACGCTATGATCCGGAAGTCCTCCAGGGCTACAGAGACGAAAAACACTAAGATCCGGAAGTCCTCCAATGCCATAGCGATGAAAACGCTAGGATCCGGAAGTCCTCCAATGCCATAGAGACGATAACGCTAGGATCTGGAAGTCCTCCAATCCCAAAGAGACGAAAACGCTAGGATCTGGAAGTCCTCCAATCCCAAAGAGACGCAGACGCTATTATCCGGAAGTCCTCCAGGGCTACAGAGATGAAAATGCTATGACCCGGAAGTCCTCCAATGCCATAGCGATGAAAACACTATGATCCGGAAGTCCTCCAATGCCAGAGAGACAAAAACGCTAGGATCCGGAAGTCCTCCAATCCCAAAGAGATGAGAACGCTACGATCTGGAAGTCCTCCAGGGCTACAGAGATGAAAACGCTGAGATCCAGAAGTCCTCCAATGCCATAGAGACGATAACGCTAGGATCCGGAAGTCCTCCAAACCCAAAGAGACAAAAACGCTAGGATCTGGAAGTCCTCCAGGGCTACAGAGTCGAAAACGCTCGGATCCGGAAGTCCTCCAGGGCTACAGAGACGAAAACGCCTGGATCCGGAAGTCCTCCAATGCCAAAGAGACAAAAACACTATTATGCGGAAGTCCTCCAGGGCTACAGAGATGAAAACGCTAGGATCGGGAAGTCCTCCAATCCCAAAGAGACGAAAACGCTAGGATCTGGAAGTCCTCCAATGCCATAGAGATGAAAACGCTATGATACGGAAGTCCTCCAGGGCTGCAGAGACGAAAACGCTAGGATCTGGAAGTCCTCCAATGCCATAGAGTCGAAAACGCTAGGATCCGGAAGTCCTCCAATCCCAAAGAGACCAAAACGCTAGGATCCAGCAGTCCACCAATACCATAGAGTCGAAAAAGCTAGGATCCGGAAGTCCTCCAATCCTAAAGAGATGAAAACGCTGTTATCCGGAAGTCCTCCAGGGCTACAGAGACGAAAACGCTAGGATTCGGAAGTCCTCCAATCCCAAAGAGATGAAAACGCTAGGATCTGGAAGTCCTGCAGGGCTACAGAGATGAAAACGCTAGGATCCGGAAGTCCTCCAATGCCATAGAGTCGAAAACGCTATGATTTGGAAGTCCTCCAATCCCAAAGAAACGAAAATGCTAGGATCCAGAAGTCCTCCAATGCCACAGAGTCGAAAACGCTAAGATCCGGAAGTCCTCCAGGGCTACAGAGATGAAAACGCTGGGATCCGGAAGTCCTCCAATGCCATAGAGTCGAAAACGCTATGATTTGGAAGTCCTCCAATTCCAAAGAGACGAAAACGCTATGATACGGAAGTCCTCCAATGCCATAGAGACGAAAAGGCTAGGATCCAGCAGTCCTCCAATACCACAGAGTCGAAAACGCTATGATTTGGAAGTCCTCCAATCCCAAAGAGACGAAAACGCTAGGATCCGGAAGTCCTCCAATGCCATAGAGTCGAAAACGCTATGATTTGGAAGTCCTCCAATCCCAAAGAGACGAAAACGCTAGGATCTGGAAGTCCTCCAATGCCATAGAGTCGAAAACGCTATGATTTGGAAGTCCTCCAATCCCAAAGAGACGAAAACGCTAGGATTCGGAAGTCCTCCAATCCCAAAGAGACGAAAACGCTAGGATCCGGAAGTCCTCCAATGCCATAGAGATGAAAACGCTATGATACGGAAGTCCTCCAGGGCTGCAGAGACGAAAACGCTAGGATCTGGGAGTCCTCCAATGCCATAGAGTCGAAAACGCTAGGATCCGGAAGTCCTCCAATCCCAAAGAGACGAAAACGCTAGGATCCAGCAGTCCTCCAATACCATAGAGTCGAAAAAGCTAGGATCCGGAAGTCCTCCAATCCTAAAGAGATGAAAACGCTGTTATCCGGAAGTCCTCCAGGGCTACAGAGACGAAAACGCTAGGATTCGGAAGTCCTCCAATCCCAAAGAGATGAAAACGCTAGGATCCGGACGTCCTCCAATGCCATAGAGTCGAAAATGCTATGATTTGGAAGTCCTCCAATCCCAAAGAGACGAAAACGCTATGATTTGGAAGTCCTCCAATCCCAAAGAGACGAAAACGCTATGATTTGGAAGTCCTCCAATCCCAAAGAGACGAAAACGCTATGATTCGTAAGTCCTCCAATCCCAAAGAGACGAAAACGCTAGGATCTGGAAGTCCTCCAATGCCAAAGAGACGAAAACGCTGTGATCCGGAAGTCCTGCAGGGCTACAGAGATGAAAACGCTAGGATCCGGAAGTCCTCCAATGCCATAGAGTCGAAAACGCTATGATTTGGAAGTCCTCCAATCCCAAAGAGACGAAAACGCTATGATACGGAAGTCCTCCAATCCCAAAGAGACGAAAAGGCTAGGATCCAGCAGTCCTCCAATACCACAGAGTCGAAAACGCTAGGATCCGGAAGTCCTCCAATCCCAAAGAGACGAAAACGTTATTATCCAGAAGTCCTCCAGGGCTACAGAGTCGAAAACGCTAGGATCCGGAAGTCCTCCAATCCCAAAGAGACGAAAATGCTATTATCCGGGAGTCCTCCAGGGCTACATAGATGAAAACGCTAAGATCCGGAAGTCCTCCAATGCCATAGAGTCGAAAAAGCTAGGATCCGGACGTCCTCCAATCCCAAAGGGACGAAAACGCTAGGATCCGGAAGTCCTCCAATGCCATAGAGTCGAAAACGCTATGATTTGGAAGTCCTCCAATCCCAAAGAGACGAAAACGCTAGGATCCGGAAGTCCTCCAATGCCATAGAGTCGAAAACGCTATGATTTGGAAGTCCTCCAATCCCAAAGAGACGAAAACGCTATGATCCAGCAGTCCTCCAATACCATAGAGTCGAAAAAGCGAGGATCCGGAAGTCCTCCAAGACCATAGAGACGGGCGGTCTAGCTCCCGGAAGTCCTCCAAGACCATAGAGATGGACTGTCTAGCTCCCGGAAGTCCTCCAAGACCATAGAGACGGGCGGTCTAGCTCCCGGAAGTCCTCCAAGACCATAGAGACGGGCGGTCTAGCTCCCGGAAGTCCTCCAAGACCATAGAGACGGGCGGTCTAGCTCCCGGAAGTCCTCCAAGACCATAGAGACGGGCGGTCTAGCTCCCGGAAGTCCTCCAAGACCATAGAGACGGACGGTCTAGCACCCGGAAGTCCTCCAAGACCATCGAGACGGACGCTCTAGGACCCGGAAAGTCCTCCAAGACCATCGAGACGGGCGCTCTAGGACCCGGAAAGTCCTCCAACGAAACCGGAAATGCCCAGAAATTGACCGGAAGCGAACAAAAAACACCCCGGAAACGCCCCTGAACGCCGGAAAGCAACTTTAAGCGCTGGAAATCCACATCTTCTGAGCGGAAGTAACCCCCGAACCACCGGAACTAACTCGCAGAACACCGGAAGCGACTTCCCAACAGCGGAAGTGAGCTCCTTTTTAGCAAAAGCGGATCTCCCAGCAGCACCCCGGGACCGCAAGTGCCCACCATGTTCCCGGAAGTGCTGTGCCAAGACCAGAAGGGACCACTGCTAGAGCGGAAGTGACTGCCATTTTCCCGCAAGTGCTGTCCTAAGACCGGCTTTGGCCACCCCTTGACCGGAAGTGACCTCCCCTTGACCGGAAGTGACCTCCCAACGCCATAACCGGACAGATTCCGCCCACAAACGACCTCAACACACGCCTTAGGGCTTAGGACTTACAGCTAGGGTCAGGGCCAGGCTTAGGCTTAGGCTCCAGCTTAGAGGTTACACTTAGAGCTAGGCTGCTACTTAGCCTTAGGCTTAGGTTTAGGCTTAGGGTTTAGGCTTAGGTTTAGGATTAGGGATTAAGCTTAAGCTTAGGGGTTCTGCTTAGGCTTAGGCTTAGGCTTAAGGGTTAGCCTTAGAGTTTAGGCTTAGGTTTAGGCTTAGGCTTAGCCTTAGGCTTAGGCTTAGGTTTAGGGGTTAGGCTTAGGCTTAGGTTTAGGGATTAGCCTTAGGGTTACGGTTAGGCTTAGGGGTTAGGCTTAGGCGTAAGGGTTAGGCTTAGGCGTAGGGGTTAGGCTTAGGCTTAGGGCTAAGGCTTAGGCTTAAAGGTTAGGCTTAGGCTTGGTCTTAGGCTTAGGCTTAGGGGTTAAGCTTAGGCTTAGGCTTAGGCTTAGGTTTAAGGGTTAGCCTTAGGCTTAGGCTTAGGCTTAGGAGTAGGGCTTAGGCTTAGGGCTAAGGCTTAGGCTTAAAGGTTAGGCTTAGGCTTAGGGGGTTAAGTTTAGGCTTAGGCTTAGTCTTAGGCTTAGGGGTTAGGCTTAGGCTTAGGGGTTAGGCTTAGGCTTCGGCGTCTTAAACCAGCAGTAGAAAATAGCATACTCCCTGGGAGCAACTAAAATAAAAGAAACAAAACTTGAAAAAATAAAATTCTCCCAGGGAGCAAACCATTTTCTACAGCTGCACCAGAGTTTTTATTTGTCATTTTTTTAATTTCTCCTAGAAACCCACCCCTCCCACTACACAACTCCACCTATTCTACCATTTCATGAAAACCTAAACTACACCTTACTCAACCCACTCCTAACCCAAAATGAAAACAAAACAATAGCCAATCAGAATCAAAAATTACACAAACATGCTCCCTAAACAAATCACCAAACATTCCTAAACAAAGAACTACACCTAACAAACTAAAACACTAAAAAACAGAAAAAGGAATCACAACACAGAAACAAACAAACCCCCCAAACTTTAAAAACCGCCATAACAACAACCGAAACCCAAAACAATCCCGAAAAACTCTATGATCGGGAAGTCCTCCAGGGCTACAGAGACGAAAACTCTAGGGTCCGGAAGTCCTTCAATGCCATAGAGATGAAAATGCTAGGATCCGGAAGCCCTCCAATGCCAGAGAGACAAAACCTCAAGGATCGGGAGGTCCTCCAATGCCGTAGAGATGAAAACGCTATGATCCGGAAGTCCTCCAGGGCTACAGAGACGAAAAACACTAAGATCCGGAAGTCCTCCAATGCCATAGCGATGAAAACGCTAGGATCCGGAAGTCCTCCAATGCCATAGAGACGATAACGCTAGGATCTGGAAGTCCTCCAATCCCAAAGAGACGAAAACGCTAGGATCTGGAAGTCCTCCAATCCCAAAGAGACGCAGACGCTATTATCCGGAAGTCCTCCAGGGCTACAGAGATGAAAATGCTATGACCCGGAAGTCCTCCAATGCCATAGCGATGAAAACACTATGATCTGGAAGTCCTCCAATGCCAGAGAGACAAAAACGCTAGGATCCGGAAGTCCTCCAATCCCAAAGAGATGAGAACGCTACGATCTGGAAGTCCTCCAGGGCTACAGAGATGAAAACGCTGAGATCCGGAAGTCCTCCAATGCCATAGAGACGATAACGCTAGGATCCGGAAGTCCTCCAAACCCAAAGAGACAAAAACGCTAGGATCTGGAAGTCCTCCAGGGCTACAGAGTCGAAAACGCTCGGATCCGGAAGTCCTCCAGGGCTACAGAGACGAAAACGCCTGGATCCGGAAGTCCTCCAATCCCAAAGAGACGAAAACGCTAGGATCTGGAAGTCCTCCAATGCCATAGAGATGAAAACGCTATGATACGGAAGTCCTCCAGGGCTGCAGAGACGAAAACGCTAGGATCCGGAAGTCCTCCAATGCCAAAGAGACGAAAACGCTGTGATCCGGAAGTCCTGCAGGGCTACAGAGACGAAAACGCTAGGATCCGGAAGTCCTCCAATGCCATAGAGTCGAAAACGCTATGATTTGGAAGTCCTCCAATCCCAAAGAGACGAAAACGCTATGATACGGAAGTCCTCCAATCCCAAAGAGACGAAAAGGCTAGGATCCAGCAGTCCTCCAATACCACAGAGTCGAAAACGCTAGGATCCGGAAGTCCTCCAATCCCAAAGAGACGAAAACATTATTATCCAGAAGTCCTCCAGGGCTACAGAGTCGAAAACGCTAGGATCCGGAAGTCCTCCAATCCCAAAGAGACGAAAATGCTATTATCCGGGAGTCCTCCAGAGCTACAGAGATGAAAACGCTAAGATCCGGAAGTCCTCCAGAGCTACAGAGATGAAAACGCTAGGATTTGGAAGTCCTCCAATGCCATAGAGATGAAAACGCTAGGATCTGGACGTCCTCCAATGCCATAGAGATGAAAACGCTAGGATCCGGACGTCCTCCAATCCCAAAGGGACGAAAACGCTAGGATCCGGAAGTCCTCCAATGCCATAGAGTCGAAAACGCTATGATTTGGAAGTCCTCCAATCCCAAAGAGACGAAAACGCTAGGATCCGGAAGTCCTCCAATGCCATAGAGTCGAAAACGCTATGATTTGGAAGTCCTCCAATCCCAAAGAGACGAAAACGCTAGGATCCAGCAGTCCTCCAATACCATAGAGTCGAAAAAGCGAGGATCCGGAAGTCCTCCAAGACCATAGAGATGGACGGTCTAGCACCCGGAAGTCCTCCAAGACCATAGAGACGGACGGTGTAGCTCCCGGAAGTCCTCCAAGACCATAGAGATGGACTGTCTAGCTCCCGGAAGTCCTCCAAGACCATAGAGACGGGCGGTCTAGCTCCCGGAAGTCCTCCAAGACCATAGAGACGGGCGGTCTAGCTCCCGGAAGTCCTCCAAGACCATAGAGACGGGCGGTCTAGCTCCCGGAAGTCCTCCAAGACCATAGAGACGGACGGTCTAGCTCCCGGAAGTCCTCCAAGACCATAGAGACGGGCGGACTAGCTCCCGGAAGTCCTCCAAGACCATAGAGACGGACGGTCTAGCACCCGGAAGTCCTCCAAGACCATCGAGACGGACGCTCTAGGACCCGGAAAGTCCTCCAAGACCATCGAGACGGGCGCTCTAGGACCCGGAAAGTCCTCCAACGAAACTGGAAATGCCCAGAAATTGACCGGAAGCGAACAAAAAACACCCCGGAAACGCCCCTGAACGCCGGAAAGCAACTTTAAGCGCTGGAAATCCACATCTTCTGAGCGGAAGTAACCCCCGAACCACCGGAACTAACTCGCAGAACACCGGAAGCGACTTCCCAACAGCGGAAGTGAGCTCCTTTTTAGCAAAAGCGGATCTCCCAGCAGCACCCCGGGACCGCAAGTGCCCACCATGTTCCCGGAAGTGCTGTGCCAAGACCAGAAGGGACCACTGCTAGAGCGGAAGTGACTGCCATTTTCCCGCAAGTGCTGTCCTAAGACCGGCTTTGGCCACCCCTTGACCGGAAGTGACCTCCCCTTGACCGGAAGTGACCTCCCAACGCCATAACTGGACAGATTCCGCCCACAAACGACCTCAACACACGCCTTAGGGCTTAGGACTTACAGCTAGGGTCAGGGCCAGGCTTAGGCTTAGGCTCCAGCTTAGAGGTTACACTTAGAGCTAGGCTGCTACTTAGCCTTAGGCTTAGGTTTAGGCTTAGGGTTTAGGCTTAGGTTTAGGATTAGGGATTAAGCTTAAGCTTAGGGGTTCTGCTTAGGCTTAGGCTTAGGCTTAAGGGTTAGCCTTAGAGTTTAGGCTTAGGTTTAGGCTTAGGCTTAGCCTTAGGCTTAGGCTTAGGTTTAGGGGTTAGGCTTAGGCTTAGGTTTAGGGATTAGCCTTAGGGTTACGGTTAGGCTTAGGGGTTAGGCTTAGGCGTAAGGGTTAGGCTTAGGCGTAGGGGTTAGGCTTAGGCTTAGGGCTAAGGCTTAGGCTTAAAGGTTAGGCTTAGGCTTGGTCTTAGGCTTAGGCTTAGGGGTTAAGCTTAGGCTTAGGCTTAGGCTTAGGTTTAAGGGTTAGCCTTAGGCTTAGGCTTAGGCTTAGGAGTAGGGGTTAGGCTTAGGGCTAAGGCTTAGGCTTAAAGGTTAGGCTTAGGCTTAGGGGGTTAAGCTTAGGCTTAGGCTTAGTCTTAGGCTTAGGGGTTAGGCTTAGGCTTAGGGGTTAGGCTTAGGCTTCGGCGTCTTAAACCAGCAGTAGAAAATAGCATACTCCCTGGGAGCAACTAAAATAAAAGAAACAAAACTTGAAAAAATAAAATTCTCCCAGGGAGCAAACCATTTTCTACAGCTGCACCAGAGTTTTTATTTGTCATTTTTTTAATTTCTCCTAGAAACCCACCCCTCCCACTACACAACTCCACCTATTCTACCATTTCATGAAAACCTAAACTACACCTTACTCAACCCACTCCTAACCCAAAATGAAAACAAAACAATAGCCAATCAGAATCAAAAATTACACAAACATGCTCCCTAAACAAATCACCAAACATTCCTAAACAAAGAACTACACCTAACAAACTAAAACACTAAAAAACAGAAAAAGGAATCACAACACAGAAACAAACAAACCCCCCAAACTTTAAAAACCGCCATAACAACTACCGAAACCCAAAACAATCCCGAAAAACTCTATGATCGGGAAGTCCTCCAGGGCTACAGAGACGAAAACTCTAGGGTCCGGAAGTCCTTCAATGCCATAGAGATGAAAATGCTAGGATCCGGAAGCCCTCCAATGCCAGAGAGACAAAACCTCAAGGATCGGGAGGTCCTCCAATGCCGTAGAGATGAAAACGCTATGATCCGGAAGTCCTCCAGGGCTACAGAGACGAAAAACACTAAGATCCGGAAGTCCTCCAATGCCATAGCGATGAAAACGCTAGGATCCGGAAGTCCTCCAATGCCATAGAGACGATAACGCTAGGATCTGGAAGTCCTCCAATCCCAAAGAGACGAAAACGCTAGGATCTGGAAGTCCTCCAATCCCAAAGAGACGCAGACGCTATTATCCGGAAGTCCTCCAGGGCTACAGAGATGAAAATGCTATGACCCGGAAGTCCTCCAATGCCATAGCGATGAAAACACTATGATCCGGAAGTCCTCCAATGCCAGAGAGACAAAAACGCTAGGATCCGGAAGTCCTCCAATACCAAAGAGATGAGAACGCTACGATCTGGAAGTCCTCCAGGGCTACAGAGATGAAAACGCTGAGATCCAGAAGTCCTCCAATGCCATAGAGACGATAACGCTAGGATCCGGAAGTCCTCCAAACCCAAAGAGACAAAAACGCTAGGATCTGGAAGTCCTCCAGGGCTACAGAGTCGAAAACGCTCGGATCCGGAAGTCCTCCAGGGCTACAGAGACGAAAACGCCTGGATCCGGAAGTCCTCCAATGCCAAAGAGACAAAAACACTATTATGCGGAAGTCCTCCAGGGCTACAGAGATGAAAACGCTAGGATCGGGAAGTCCTCCAATCCCAAAGAGACGAAAACGCTAGGATCTGGAAGTCCTCCAATGCCATAGAGATGAAAACGCTATGATACGGAAGTCCTCCAGGGCTGCAGAGACGAAAACGCTAGGATCTGGAAGTCCTCCAATGCCATAGAGTCGAAAACGCTAGGATCCGGAAGTCCTCCAATCCCAAAGAGACCAAAACGCTAGGATCCAGCAGTCCACCAATACCATAGAGTCGAAAAAGCTAGGATCCGGAAGTCCTCCAATCCTAAAGAGATGAAAACGCTGTTATCCGGAAGTCCTCCAGGGCTACAGAGACGAAAACGCTAGGATTCGGAAGTCCTCCAATCCCAAAGAGATGAAAACGCTAGGATCTGGAAGTCCTGCAGGGCTACAGAGATGAAAACGCTAGGATCCGGAAGTCCTCCAATGCCATAGAGTCGAAAACGCTATGATTTGGAAGTCCTCCAATCCCAAAGAAACGAAAATGCTAGGATCCGGAAGTCCTCCAATGCCACAGAGTCGAAAACGCTAA
Organism: Gavia stellata; assembly: GCF_030936135.1. Classification (NCBI taxonomy): domain Eukaryota; kingdom Metazoa; phylum Chordata; class Aves; order Gaviiformes; family Gaviidae; genus Gavia; species Gavia stellata. Next base: position 21,641 of record NW_026777029.1, read on the forward strand.
GATCCGGAAGTCCTCCAGGGCTACAGAGATGAAAACGCTGGGATCCGGAAGTCCTCCAATGCCATAGAGTCGAAAACGCTATGATTTGGAAGTCCTCCAATTCCAAAGAGACGAAAACGCTATGATACGGAAGTCCTCCAATCCCAAAGAGACGAAAAGGCTAGGATCCAGCAGTCCTCCAATACCACAGAGTCGAAAACGCTATGATTTGGAAGTCCTCCAATCCCAAAGAGACGAAAACGCTAGGATCCGGAAGTCCTCCAATGCCATAGAGTCGAAAACGCTATGATTTGGAAGTCCTCCAATCCCAAAGAGACGAAAACGCTAGGATCTGGAAGTCCTCCAATGCCATAGAGTCGATAACGCTAGGATCCGGAAGTCCTCCAAACCCAAAGAGACAAAAATGCTAGGATCTGGAAGTCCTCCAGGGCTACAGAGTCGAAAACGCTATGATACGGAAGTCCTCCAGGGCTACAGAGACGAAAACGCCTGGATCCGGAAGTCCTCCAATGCCAAAGAGACAAAAACACTATTATGCGGAAGTCCTCCAGGGCTACAGAGATGAAAACGCTATGATTCGTAAGTCCTCCAATCCCAAAGAGACGAAAACGCTAGGATCTGGAAGTCCTCCAATGCCATAGAGATGAAAACGCTAGGATACGGAAGTCCTCCAGGGCTGCAGAGACGAAAACGCTAGGATCTGGAAGTCCTCCAATGCCATAGAGTCGAAAACGCTAGGATCCGGAAGTCCTCCAATCCCAAAGAGACCAAAACGCTAGGATCCAGCAGTCCACCAATACCATAGAGTCGAAAAAGCTAGGAACCGGAAGTCCTCCAATCCTAAAGAGATGAAAACGCTGTTATCCGGAAGTCCTCCAGGGCTACAGAGATGAAAACGCTAGGATTCGGAAGTCCTCCAATGCCATAGAGATGAAAACGCTAGGATCCGGACGTCCTCCAATGCCATAGAGTCGAAAACGCTATGATTTGGAAGTCCTCCAATCCCAAAGAGACGAAAACGCTATGATTTGGAAGTCCTCCAATCCCAAAGAGACGAAAACGCTATGATTTGGAAGTCCTCCAATCCCAAAGAGACGAAAACGCTATGATTCGTAAGTCCTCCAATCCCAAAGAGACGAAAACGCTAGGATCTGGAAGTCCTCCAATGCCAAAGAGACGAAAACGCTGTGATCCGGAAGTCCTGCAGGGCTACAGAGATGAAAACGCTAGGATCCGGAAGTCCTCCAATGCCATAGAGTCGAAAACGCTATGATTTGGAAGTCCTCCAATCCCAAAGAGACGAAAACGCTATGATACGGAAGTCCTCCAATCCCAAAGAGACGAAAAGGCTAGGATCCAGCAGTCCTCCAATACCACAGAGTCGAAAACGCTAGGATCCGGAAGTCCTCCAATCCCAAAGAGACGAAAACATTATTATCCAGAAGTCCTCCAGGGCTACAGAGTCGAAAACGCTAGGATCCGGAAGTCCTCCAATCCCAAAGAGACGAAAATGCTATTATCCGGGAGTCCTCCAGAGCTACAGAGATGAAAACGCTAAGATCCGGAAGTCCTCCAGAGCTACAGAGATGAAAACGCTAGGATTCGGAAGTCCTCCAATGCCATAGAGATGAAAACGCTAGGATCTGGACGTCCTCCAATGCCATAGAGATGAAAACGCTAGGATCCGGACGTCCTCCAATCCCAAAGGGACGAAAACGCTAGGATCCGGAAGTCCTCCAATGCCATAGAGATGAAAACGCTATGATTTGGAAGTCCTCCAATCCCAAAGAGACGAAAACGCTAGGATCCGGAAGTCCTCCAATGCCATAGAGTCGAAAACGCTATGATTTGGAAGTCCTCCAATCCCAAAGAGACGAAAACGCTAGGATCCAGCAGTCCTCCAATACCATAGAGTCGAAAAAGCGAGGATCCGGAAGTCCTCCAAGACCATAGAGATGGACGGTCTAGCACCCGGAAGTCCTCCAAGACCATAGAGACGGACGGTGTAGCTCCCGGAAGTCCTCCAAGACCATAGAGATGGACTGTCTAGCTCCCGGAAGTCCTCCAAGACCATAGAGACGGGCGGTCTAGCTCCCGGAAGTCCTCCAAGACCATAGAGACGGGCGGTCTAGCTCCCGGAAGTCCTCCAAGACCATAGAGACGGGCGGTCTAGCTCCCGGAAGTCCTCCAAGACCATAGAGACGGGCGGTCTAGCTCCCGGAAGTCCTCCAAGACCATAGAGACGGGCGGACTAGCTCCCGGAAGTCCTCCAAGACCATCGAGACGGACGGTCTAGCACCCGGAAGTCCTCCAAGACCATCGAGACGGGCGCTCTAGGACCCGGAAAGTCCTCCAACGAAACCGGAAATGCCCAGAAATTGACCAGAAGCGAACAAAAAACACCCCGGAAACGCCCCTGAACGCCGGAAAGCAACTTTAAGCGCTGGAAATCCACATCTTCTGAGCGGAAGTAACCCCCGAACCACCGGAACTAACTCGCAGAACACCGGAAGCGACTTCCCAACAGCGGAAGTGAGCTCCTTTTTAGCAAAAGCGGATCTCCCAGCAGCACCCCGGGACCGCAAGTGCCCACCATGTTCCCGGAAGTGCTGTGCCAAGACCAGAAGGGACCACTGCTAGAGCGGAAGTGACTGCCATTTTCCCGCAAGTGCTGTCCTAAGACCGGCTTTGGCCACCCCTTGACCGGAAGTGACCTCCCCTTGACCGGAAGTGACCTCCCAACGCCATAACCGGACAGATTCCGCCCACAAACGACCTCAACACACGCCTTAGGGCTTAGGACTTACAGCTAGGGTCAGGGCCAGGCTTAGGCTTAGGCTCCAGCTTAGAGGTTACACTTAGAGCTAGGCTGCTACTTAGCCTTAGGCTTAGGTTTAGGCTTAGGGTTTAGGCTTAGGTTTAGGATTAGGGATTAAGCTTAAGCTTAGGGGTTCTGCTTAGGCTTAGGCTTAGGCTTAAGGGTTAGCCTTAGAGTTTAGGCTTAGGTTTAGGCTTAGGCTTAGCCTTAGGCTTAGGCTTAGGTTTAGGGGTTAGGCTTAGGCTTAGGTTTAGGGATTAGCCTTAGGGTTACGGTTAGGCTTAGGGGTTAGGCTTAGGCGTAAGGGTTAGGCTTAGGCGTAGGGGTTAGGCTTAGGCTTAGGGCTAAGGCTTAGGCTTAAAGGTTAGGCTTAGGCTTGGTCTTAGGCTTAGGCTTAGGGGTTAAGCTTAGGCTTAGGCTTAGGCTTAGGTTTAAGGGTTAGCCTTAGGCTTAGGCTTAGGCTTAGGAGTAGGGCTTAGGCTTAGGGCTAAGGCTTAGGCTTAAAGGTTAGGCTTAGGCTTAGGGGGTTAAGTTTAGGCTTAGGCTTAGTCTTAGGCTTAGGGGTTAGGCTTAGGCTTAGGGGTTAGGCTTAGGCTTCGGCGTCTTAAACCAGCAGTAGAAAATAGCATACTCCCTGGGAGCAACTAAAATAAAAGAAACAAAACTTGAAAAAATAAAATTCTCCCAGGGAGCAAACCATTTTCTACAGCTGCACCAGAGTTTTTATTTGTCATTTTTTTAATTTCTCCTAGAAACCCACCCCTCCCACTACACAACTCCACCTATTCTACCATTTCATGAAAACCTAAACTACACCTTACTCAACCCACTCCTAACCCAAAATGAAAACAAAACAATAGCCAATCAGAATCAAAAATTACACAAACATGCTCCCTAAACAAATCACCAAACATTCCTAAACAAAGAACTACACCTAACAAACTAAAACACTAAAAAACAGAAAAAGGAATCACAACACAGAAACAAACAAACCCCCCAAACTTTAAAAACCGCCATAACAACTACCGAAACCCAAAACAATCCCGAAAAACTCTATGATCGGGAAGTCCTCCAGGGCTACAGAGACGAAAACTCTAGGGTCCGGAAGTCCTTCAATGCCATAGAGATGAAAATGCTAGGATCCGGAAGCCCTCCAATGCCAGAGAGACAAAACCTCAAGGATCGGGAGGTCCTCCAATGCCGTAGAGATGAAAACGCTATGATCCGGAAGTCCTCCAGGGCTACAGAGACGAAAAACACTAAGATCCGGAAGTCCTCCAATGCCATAGCGATGAAAACGCTAGGATCCGGAAGTCCTCCAATGCCATAGAGACGATAACGCTAGGATCTGGAAGTCCTCCAATCCCAAAGAGACGAAAACGCTAGGATCTGGAAGTCCTCCAATCCCAAAGAGACGCAGACGCTATTATCCGGAAGTCCTCCAGGGCTACAGAGATGAAAATGCTATGACCCGGAAGTCCTCCAATGCCATAGCGATGAAAACACTATGATCCGGAAGTCCTCCAATGCCAGAGAGACAAAAACGCTAGGATCCGGAAGTCCTCCAATCCCAAAGAGATGAGAACGCTACGATCTGGAAGTCCTCCAGGGCTACAGAGATGAAAACGCCTGGATCCGGAAGTCCTCCAATGCCATAGAGACGATAACGCTAGGATCCGGAAGTCCTCCAAACCCAAAGAGACAAAAACGCTAGGATCTGGAAGTCCTCCAGGGCTACAGAGTCGAAAACGCTCGGATCCGGAAGTCCTCCAGGGCTACAGAGACGAAAACGCCTGGATCCGGAAGTCCTCCAATCCCAAAGAGACGAAAACGCTAGGATCTGGAAGTCCTCCAATGCCATAGAGATGAAAACGCTATGATACGGAAGTCCTCCAGGGCTGCAGAGACGAAAACGCTAGGATCTGGAAGTCCTCCAATGCCATAGAGTCAAAAACGCTAGGATCCGGAAGTCCTCCAATCCCAAAGAGACCAAAACGCTAGGATCCAGCAGTCCACCAATACCATAGAGTCGAAAAAGCTAGGATCCGGAAGTCCTCCAATCCTAAAGAGATGAAAACGCTGTTATCCGGAAGTCCTCCAGGGCTACAGAGACGAAAACGCTAGGATTCGGAAGTCCTCCAATGCCATAGAGATGAAAACGCTAGGATCCGGACGTCCTCCAATGCCATAGAGTCGAAAACGCTATGATTTGGAAGTCCTCCAATCCCAAAGAGACGAAAACGCTATGATTTGGAAGTCCTCCAATCCCAAAGAGACGAAAACGCTATGATTCGGAAGTCCTCCAATCCCAAAGAGACGAAAACGCTAGGATCTGGAAGTCCTCCAATGCCAAAGAGACGAAAACGCTGTGATCCGGAAGTCCTGCAGGGCTACAGAGATGAAAACGCTAGGATCCGGAAGTCCTCCAATGCCATAGAGTCGAAAACGCTATGATTTGGAAGTCCTCCAATCCCAAAGAGATGAAAACGCTAGGATCTGGAAGTCCTGCAGGGCTACAGAGATGAAAACGCTAGGATCCGGAAGTCCTCCAATGCCATAGAGTCGAAAACGCTATGATTTGGAAGTCCTCCAATCCCAAAGAAACGAAAATGCTAGGATCCGGAAGTCCTCCAATGCCACAGAGTCGAAAACGCTAAGATCCGGAAGTCCTCCAGGGCTACAGAGATGAAAACGCTAGGATCCGGAAGTCCTCCAATGCCATAGAGTCGAAAACGCTATGATTTGGAAGTCCTCCAATTCCAAAGAGACGAAAACGCTATGATACGGAAGTCCTCCAATCCCAAAGAGACGAAAAGGCTAGGATCCAGCAGTCCTCCAATACCACAGAGTCGAAAACGCTATGATTTGGAAGTCCTCCAATCCCAAAGAGACGAAAAGGCTAGGATCCAGCAGTCCTCCAATACCATAGAGTCGAAAACGCTAGGATCCGGAAGTCCTCCAATCCTAAAGAGACGAAAACGCTGTGATCCGGAAGTCCTCCAGGGCTACAGAGACGAAAACGCTAGGATTCGGAAGTCCTCCAATGCCATAGAGATGAAAACGCTAGGATCCGGAAGTCCTCCAATGCCATAGAGTCGAAAACGCTATGATTTGGAAGTCCTCCAATCCCAAAGAGACGAAAACGCTATGATTTGGAAGTCCTCCAATCCCAAAGAGACGAAAACGCTATGATACGGAAGTCCTCCAATCCCAAAGAGACGAAAAGGCTAGGATCCAGCAGTCCTCCAATACCACAGAGTCGAAAACGCTAGGATCCGGAAGTCCTCCAATCCCAAAGAGACGAAAACATTATTATCCAGAAGTCCTCCAGGGCTACAGAGTCGAAAACGCTAGGATCCGGAAGTCCTCCAATCCCAAAGAGACGAAAATGCTATTATCCGGGAGTCCTCCAGGGCTACAGAGATGAAAACGCTAAGATCCGGAAGTCCTCCAGAGCTACAGAGATGAAAACGCTAGGATTCGGAAGTCCTCCAATCCCAAAGGGACGAAAACGCTAGGATCCGGAAGTCCTCCAATGCCATAGAGTCGAAAACGCTATGATTTGGAAGTCCTCCAATCCCAAAGAGACGAAAACGCTAGGATCCGGAAGTCCTCCAATGCCATAGAGTCGAAAACGCTATGATTTGGAAGTCCTCCAATCCCAAAGAGACGAAAACGCTAGGATCCAGCAGTCCTCCAATACCATAGAGTCGAAAAAGCGAGGATCCGGAAGTCCTCCAAGACCATAGAGACGGACGGTCTAGCACCCGGAAGTCCTCCAAGACCATAGAGACGGACGGTGTAGCTCCCGGAAGTCCTCCAAGACCATAGAGATGGACTGTCTAGCTCCCGGAAGTCCTCCAAGACCATAGAGACGGGCGGTCTAGCTCCCGGAAGTCCTCCAAGACCATAGAGACGGGCGGTCTAGCTCCCGGAAGTCCTCCAAGACCATAGAGACGGGCGGTCTAGCTCCCGGAAGTCCTCCAAGACCATAGAGACGGACGGTCTAGCTCCCGGAAGTCCTCCAAGACCATAGAGACGGGCGGTCTAGCTCCCGGAAGTCCTCCAAGACCATAGAGACGGGCGGTCTAGCTCCCGGAAGTCCTCCAAGACCATCGAGACGGGCGGTCTAGCTCCCGGAAGTCTTCCAAGACCGTCGAGACGGACGGTCTAGCACCCGGAAGTCCTCCAAGACCATCGAGACGGACGCTCTAGGACCCGGAAAGTCCTCCAAGACCATCGAGACGGGCGCTCTAGGACCCGGAAAGTCCTCCAACGAAACCGGAAATGCCCAGAAATTGACCGGAAGCGAACAAAAAACACCCCGGAAACGCCCCTGAACGCCGGAAAGCAACTTTAAGCGCTGGAAATCCACATCTTCTGACCGGAAGTAACCCCCGAACCACCGGAACTAACTCGCAGAACACCGGAAGCGACTTCCCAACAGCGGAAGTGAGCTCCTTTTTAGCAAAAGCGGATCTCCCAGCAGCACCCCGGGACCGCAAGTGCCCACCATGTTCCCGGAAGTGCTGTGCCAAGACCAGAAGGGACCACTGCTAGAGCGGAAGTGACTGCCATTTTCCTGCAAGTGCTGTCCTAAGACCGGCTTTGGCCACCCCTTGACCGGAAGTGACCTCCCCTTGACCGGAAGTGACCTCCCAACGCCATAACCGGACAGATTCCGCCCACAAACGACCTCAACACACGCCTTAGGGCTTAGGACTTACAGCTAGGGTCAGGGCCAGGCTTAGGCTTAGGCTCCAGCTTAGAGGTTACACTTAGAGCTAGGCTGATACTTAGCCTTAGGCTTAGGTTTAGGCTTAGGGTTTAGGCTTAGGTTTAGGATTAGGGATTAAGCTTAAGCTTAGGGGTTCTGCTTAGGCTTAGGCTTAGGCTTAAGGGTTAGCCTTAGAGTTTAGGCTTAGGTTTAGGCTTAGGCTTAGCCTTAGGCTTAGGCTTAGGTTTAGGGGTTAGGCTTAGGCTTAGGTTTAGGGATTAGCCTTAGGGTTACGGTTAGGCTTAGGGGTTAGGCTTAGGCGTAAGGGTTAGGCTTAGGCGTAGGGGTTAGGCTTAGGCTTAGGGCTAAGGCTTAGGCTTAAAGGTTAGGCTTAGGCTTGGTCTTAGGCTTAGGCTTAGGGGTTAAGCTTAGGCTTAGGCTTAGGCTTAGGTTTAAGGGTTAGCCTTAGGCTTAGGCTTAGGCTTAGGAGTAGGGGTTAGGCTTAGGGCTAAGGCTTAGGCTTAAAGGTTAGGCTTAGGCTTAGGGGGTTAAGCTTAGGCTTAGGCTTAGTCTTAGGCTTAGGGGTTAGGCTTAGGCTTAGGGGTTAGGCTTAGGCTTCGGCGTCTTAAACCAGCAGTAGAAAATAGCATACTCCCTGGGAGCAACTAAAATAAAAGAAACAAAACTTGAAAAAATAAAATTCTCCCAGGGAGCAAACCATTTTCTACAGCTGCACCAGAGTTTTTATTTGTCATTTTTTTAATTTCTCCTAGAAACCCACCCCTCCCACTACACAACTCCACCTATTCTACCATTTCATGAAAACCTAAACTACACCTTACTCAACCCACTCCTAACCCAAAATGAAAACAAAACAATAGCCAATCAGAATCAAAAATTACACAAACATGCTCCCTAAACAAATCACCAAACATTCCTAAACAAAGAACTACACCTAACAAACTAAAACACTAAAAAACAGAAAAAGGAATCACAACACAGAAACAAACAAACCCCCCAAACTTTAAAAACCGCCATAACAACTACCGAAACCCAAAACAATCCCGAAAAACTCTATGATCGGGAAGTCCTCCAGGGCTACAGAGACGAAAACTCTAGGGTCCGGAAGTCCTTCAATGCCATAGAGATGAAAATGCTAGGATCCGGAAGCCCTCCAATGCCAGAGAGACAAAACCTCAAGGATCGGGAGGTCCTCCAATGCCGTAGAGATGAAAACGCTATGATCCGGAAGTCCTCCAGGGCTACAGAGACGAAAAACACTAAGATCCGGAAGTCCTCCAATGCCATAGCGATGAAAACGCTAGGATCCGGAAGTCCTCCAATGCCATAGAGACGATAACGCTAGGATCTGGAAGTCCTCCAATCCCAAAGAGACGAAAACGCTAGGATCTGGAAGTCCTCCAATCCCAAAGAGACGCAGACGCTATTATCCGGAAGTCCTCCAGGGCTACAGAGATGAAAATGCTATGACCCGGAAGTCCTCCAATGCCATAGCGATGAAAACACTATGATCCGGAAGTCCTCCAATGCCAGAGAGACAAAAACGCTAGGATCCGGAAGTCCTCCAATCCCAAAGAGATGAGAACGCTACGATCTGGAAGTCCTCCAGGGCTACAGAGATGAAAACGCTGAGATCCAGAAGTCCTCCAATGCCATAGAGACGATAACGCTAGGATCCGGAAGTCCTCCAAACCCAAAGAGACAAAAACGCTAGGATCTGGAAGTCCTCCAGGGCTACAGAGTCGAAAACGCTCGGATCCGGAAGTCCTCCAGGGCTACAGAGACGAAAACGCCTGGATCCGGAAGTCCTCCAATGCCAAAGAGACAAAAACACTATTATGCGGAAGTCCTCCAGGGCTACAGAGATGAAAACGCTAGGATCGGGAAGTCCTCCAATCCCAAAGAGACGAAAACGCTAGGATCTGGAAGTCCTCCAATGCCATAGAGATGAAAACGCTATGATACGGAAGTCCTCCAGGGCTGCAGAGACGAAAACGCTAGGATCTGGAAGTCCTCCAATGCCATAGAGTCGAAAACGCTAGGATCCGGAAGTCCTCCAATCCCAAAGAGACCAAAACGCTAGGATCCAGCAGTCCACCAATACCATAGAGTCGAAAAAGCTAGGATCCGGAAGTCCTCCAATCCTAAAGAGATGAAAACGCTGTTATCCGGAAGTCCTCCAGGGCTACAGAGACGAAAACGCTAGGATTCGGAAGTCCTCCAATCCCAAAGAGATGAAAACGCTAGGATCTGGAAGTCCTGCAGGGCTACAGAGATGAAAACGCTAGGATCCGGAAGTCCTCCAATGCCATAGAGTCGAAAACGCTATGATTTGGAAGTCCTCCAATCCCAAAGAAACGAAAATGCTAGGATCCGGAAGTCCTCCAATGCCACAGAGTCGAAAACGCTAAGATCCGGAAGTCCTCCAGGGCTACAGAGATGAAAACGCTGGGATCCGGAAGTCCTCCAATGCCATAGAGTCGAAAACGCTATGATTTGGAAGTCCTCCAATTCCAAAGAGACGAAAACGCTATGATACGGAAGTCCTCCAATCCCAAAGAGACGAAAAGGCTAGGATCCAGCAGTCCTCCAATACCACAGAGTCGAAAACGCTATGATTTGGAAGTCCTCCAATCCCAAAGAGACGAAAACGCTAGGATCCGGAAGTCCTCCAATGCCATAGAGTCGAAAACGCTATGATTTGGAAGTCCTCCAATCCCAAAGAGACGAAAACGCTAGGATCTGGAAGTCCTCCAATGCCATAGAGTCGAAAACGCTAGGATCCGGAAGTCCTCCAGGGCTACAGAGACGAAAACGCCTGGATCCGGAAGTCCTCCAATGCCAAAGAGACAAAAACACTATTATGCGGAAGTCCTCCAGGGCTACAGAGATGAAAACGCTAGGATCGGGAAGTCCTCCAATCCCAAAGAGACGAAAACGCTAGGATCTGGAAGTCCTCCAATGCCATAGAGATGAAAACGCTATGATACGGAAGTCCTCCAGGGCTGCAGAGACGAAAACGCTAGGATCTGGGAGTCCTCCAATGCCATAGAGTCGAAAACGCTAGGATCCGGAAGTCCTCCAATCCCAAAGAGACGAAAACGCTAGGATCCAGCAGTCCTCCAATACCATAGAGTCGAAAAAGCTAGGATCCGGAAGTCCTCCAATCCCAAAGAGACGAAAACGCTGTTATCCGGAAGTCCTCCAGGGCTACAGAGTCGAAAACGCTAGGATCCGGAAGTCCTCCAATCCCAAAGAGACGAAAATGCTATTATCCGGGAGTCCTCCAGGGCTACAGAGATGAAAACGCTAAGATCCGGAAGTCCTCCAGAGCTACAGAGATGAAAACGCTAGGATCCGGAAGTCCTCCAATGCCATAGAGTCAAAAACGCTATGATTTGGAAGTCCTCCAATCCCAAAGGGACGAAAACGCTAGGATCCGGAAGTCCTCCAATGCCATAGAGTCGAAAACGCTATGATTTGGAAGTCCTCCAATCCCAAAGAGACGAAAACGCTAGGATCTGGAAGTCCTCCAATGCCATAGAGTCGAAAACGCTATGATTTGGAAGTCCTCCAATCCCAAAGAGACGAAAACGCTATGATTCGGAAGTCCTCCAATCCCAAAGAGACGAAAACGCTAGGATCCAGCAGTCCTCCAATACCATAGAGTCGAAAAAGCGAGGATCCGGAAGTCCTCCAAGACCATAGAGATGGACGGTCTAGCACCCGGAAGTCCTCCAAGACCATAGAGACGGGCGGTCTAGCTCCCGGAAGTCCTCCAGTACCATAGAGACGAGCGGTCTAGCTCCCGGAAGTCCTCCAGTACCATAGAGACGGGCGGTCTAGCTCCCGGAAGTCCTCCAGTACCATCGAGACGGGCGGTCTAGCTCCCGGAAGTCCTCCAAGACCATCGAGACGGGCGGTCTAGCTCCCGGAAGTCCTCCAAGACCATCGAGACGGGCGCTCTAGGACCCGGAAAGTCCTCCAACGAAACCGGAAATGCCCAGAAATTGACCGGAAGCGAACAAAAAACACCCCAGAAACGCCCCTGAACGCCGGAAATCAACTTTAAGCGCTGGAAATCCACATCTTCTGACCGGAAGTAACCCCCGAACCACCAGAACTAACTCGCAGAACACCGGAAGCGACTTCCCAACAGCGGAAGTGAGCTCCTTTTTAGCAAAAGCGGATCTCCCAGCAGCACCCCGGGACCGCAAGTGCCCACCATGTTCCCGGAAGTGCTGTGCCAAGACCAGAAGGGACCACTGCTAGAGCGGAAGTGACTGCCATTTTCCCGCAAGTGCTGTCCTAAGACCGGCTTTGGCCACCCCTTGACCGGAAGTGACCTCCCCTTGACCGGAAGTGACCTCCCAACGCCATAACCGGACAGATTCCGCCCACAAACGACCTCAACACACGCCTTGGGGCTTAGGACTTACAGCTAGGGTCAGGGCCAGGCTTAGGCTTAGGCTCCAGCTTAGAGGTTACACTTAGAGCAAGGCTGATACTTAGCCTTAGGCTTAGGTTTAGGCTTAGGTTTAGGATTAGGGATTAAGCTTAAGCTTAGGGGTTCTGCTTAGGCTTAGGCTTAAGGGTTAGCCTTAGAGTTTAGGCTTAGGTTTAGGCTTAGGCTTAGGGGTTAGGCTTAGGCTTAGGCTTAGGCTTAGGCTTAGGTTTAGGGGTTAGGCTTAGGCTTAGGTTTAGGGATTAGCCTTAGGGTTACGGTTAGGCTTAGGGGTTAGCCTTAGGCTTAGGGGTTAGGCTTAGGCTTAGGCGTCTTAAACCAGCACTAGAAAATAGCATACTCCCTGGGAGCAACTAAAATAAAAGAAACAAAACTTGAAAAAATAAAATTCTCCCAGGGAGCAAACCATTTTCTACAGCTGCACCAGAGTTTTTATTTGTCATTTTTTTAATTTCTCCTAGAAACCCACCCCTCCCACTACACAACTCCACCTATTCTACCATTTCATGAAAACCTAAACTACACCTTACTCAACCCACTCCTAACTCAAAATGAAAACAAAACAATAGCCAATCAGAATCAAAAATTACACAAACATGCTCCCTAAACAAATCACCAAACATTCCTAAACAAAGAACTACACCTAACAAACTAAAACACTAAAAAACAGAAAAAGGAATCACAACACAGAAACAAACAAACCCCCCAAACTTTAAAAACCGCCATAACAACTACCGAAACCCAAAACAATCCCGAAAAACTCTATGATCGGGAAGTCCTCCAGGGCTACAGAGACGAAAACTCTAGGGTCCGGAAGTCCTTCAATGCCATAGAGACGAAAATGCTAGGATCCGGAAGGCCTGCAATGCCAGAGAGACAAAAACTCAAGGATCGGGAGGTCCTCCAATGCCGTAGAGATGAAAACGCTAGGATCCGGAAGTCCTCCAGGGCTACAGAGACGAAAAACACTAAGATCCGGAAGTCCTCCAATGCCATAGCGATGAAAACGCTAGGATCCGGAAGTCCTCCAATGCCATAGAGACGATAACGCTAGGATCTGGAAGTCCTCCAATCCCAAAGAGACGAAAACGCTAGGATCTGGAAGTCCTCCAATCCCAAAGAGACGCAGACGCTATTATCCGGAAGTCCTCCAGGGCTACAGAGATGAAAATGCTATGACCCGGAAGTCCTCCAATGCCATAGCGATGAAAACACTATGATCTGGAAGTCCTCCAATGCCAGAGAGACAAAAACGCTAGGATCCGGAAGTCCTCCAATCCCAAAGAGATGAGAACGCTACGATCTGGAAGTCCTCCAGGGCTACAGAGATGAAAACGCTGAGATCCGGAAGTCCTCCAATGCCATAGAGACGATAACGCTAGGATCCGGAAGTCCTCCAAACCCAAAGAGACAAAACCGCTAGGATCTGGAAGTCCTCCAGGGCTACAGAGTCGAAAACGCTAGGATCCGGAAGTCCTCCAGGGCTACAGAGACGAAAACGCCTGGATCCGGAAGTCCTCCAATGCCAAAGAGACAAAAACACTATTATGCGGAAGTCCTCCAGGGCTACAGAGATGAAAACGCTAGGATCGGGAAGTCCTCCAATCCCAAAGAGACGAAAACGCTAGGATCTGGAAGTCCTCCAATGCCATAGAGATGAAAACGCTATGATACGGAAGTCCTCCAGGGCTGCAGAGACGAAAACGCTAGGATCTGGGAGTCCTCCAATGCCATAGAGTCGAAAACGCTAGGATCCGGAAGTCCTCCAATCCCAAAGAGACGAAAACGCTAGGATCCAGCAGTCCTCCAATACCATAGAGACGAAAAAGCTAGGATCCGGAAGTCCTCCAATCCTAAAGAGACGAAAACGCTGTTATCCGGAAGTCCTCCAGGGCTACAGAGACGAAAACGCTAGGATTCGGAAGTCCTCCAATGCCATAGAGATGAAAACGCTAGGATCCGGACGTCCTCCAATGCCATAGAGTCGAAAACGCTATGATTTGGAAGTCCTCCAATCCCAAAGAGACGAAAACGCTATGATTTGGAAGTCCTCCAATCCCAAAGAGACGAAAACGCTATGATTTGGAAGTCCTCCAATCCCAAAGAGACGAAAACGCTAGGATCTGGAAGTCCTCCAATGCCAAAGAGACGAAAACGCTAGGATCTGGAAGTCCTCCAATGCCAAAGAGACGAAAACGCTAGGATCTGGAAGTCCTCCAATGCCAAAGAGACGAAAACGCTGTGATTCGGAAGTCCTGCAGGGCTACAGAGATGAAAACGCTAGGATCCGGAAGTCCTCCAATGCCATGGAGTCGAAAATGCTATGATTTGGAAGCCCTCCAATCCCAAAGAGATGAAAACGCTAGGATCTGGAAGTCCTGCAGGGCTACAGAGATGAAAACGCTAGGATCCGGAAGTCCTCCAATGCCATAGAGTCGAAAATGCTATGATTTGGAAGCCCTCCAATCCCAAAGAGATGAAAACGCTAGGATCTGGAAGTCCTGCAGGGCTACAGAGATGAAAACGCTAGGATCCGGAAGTCCTCCAATGCCATAGAGTCGAAAACGCTATGATTTGGAAGTCCTCCAATCCCAAAGAAACGAAAATGCTAGGATCCGGAAGTCCTCCAATGCCACAGAGTCGAAAACGCTAAGATCCGGAAGTCCTCCAGGGCTACAGAGATGAAAACGCTCGGATCCGGAAGTCCTCCAATGCCATAGAGTCGAAAACGCTATGATTTGGAAGTCCTCCAAGTCCAAAGAGACGAAAACGCTATGATACGGAAGTCCTCCAATCCCAAAGAGACGAAAAGGCTAGGATCCAGCAGTCCTCCAATACCACAGAGTCGAAAATGCTAGGATCCGGAAGTCCTCCAATCCCAAAGAGACGAAAACATTATTATCCAGAAGTCCTCCAGGGCTACAGAGTCGAAAACGCTAGGATCCGGAAGTCCTCCAATCCCAAAGAGACGAAAATGCTATTATCCGGGAGTCCTCCAGGGCTACAGAGATGAAAACGCTAAGATCCGGAAGTCCTCCAGAGCTACAGAGATGAAAACGCTAGGATCCGGAAGTCCTCCAATGCCATAGAGTCAAAAACGCTAGGATTTGGAAGTCCTCCAATCCCAAAGGGACGAAAACGCTAGGATCCGGAAGTCCTCCAATGCCATAGAGTCGAAAACGCTATGATTTGGAAGTCCTCCAATCCCAAAGAGACGAAAACGCTAGGATCTGGAAGTCCTCCAATGCCAAAGAGACGAAAACGCTGTGATCCGGAAGTCCTGCAGGGCTACAGAGATGAAAACGCTAGGATCCGGAAGTCCTCCAATGCCATAGAGTCGAAAACGCTATGATTTGGAAGTCCTCCAATCCCAAAGAGACGAAAACGCTATGATACGGAAGTCCTCCAATCCCAAAGAGACGAAAAGGCTAGGATCCAGCAGTCCTCCAATACCACAGAGTCGAAAACGCTAGGATCCGGAAGTCCTCCAATCCCAAAGAGACGAAAACATTATTATCCAGAAGTCCTCCAGGGCTACAGAGTCGAAAACGCGACGATCCGGAAGTCCTCCAATCCCAAAGAGACGAAAATGCTATTATCCGGGAGTCCTCCAGAGCTACAGAGATGAAAACGCTAAGATCCGGAAGTCCTCCAGAGCTACAGAGATGAAAACGCTAGGATTTGGAAGTCCTCCAATGCCATAGAGATGAAAACGCTAGGATCTGGACGTCCTCCAATGCCATAGAGATGAAAACGCTAGGATCCGGACGTCCTCCAATCCCAAAGGGACGAAAACGCTAGGATCCGGAAGTCCTCCAATGCCATAGAGTCGAAAACGCTATGATTTGGAAGTCCTCCAATCCCAAAGAGACGAAAACGCTAGGATCCGGAAGTCCTCCAATGCCATAGAGTCGAAAACGCTATGATTTGGAAGTCCTCCAATCCCAAAGAGACGAAAACGCTAGGATCCAGCAGTCCTCCAATACCATAGAGTCGAAAAAGCGAGGATCCGGAAGTCCTCCAAGACCATAGAGATGGACGGTCTAGCACCCGGAAGTCCTCCAAGACCATAGAGACGGACGGTGTAGCTCCCGGAAGTCCTCCAAGACCATAGAGATGGACTGTCTAGCTCCCGGAAGTCCTCCAAGACCATAGAGACGGGCGGTCTAGCTCCCGGAAGTCCTCCAAGACCATAGAGACGGGCGGTCTAGCTCC
This sequence comes from Gavia stellata, assembly GCF_030936135.1. Taxonomy (NCBI): domain Eukaryota; kingdom Metazoa; phylum Chordata; class Aves; order Gaviiformes; family Gaviidae; genus Gavia; species Gavia stellata. Next base: position 37,877 of record NW_026777029.1, read on the forward strand.
CGGAAGTCCTCCAAGACCATAGAGACGGGCGGTCTAGCTCCCGGAAGTCCTCCAAGACCATCGAGACGGGCGGTCTAGCTCCCGGAAGTCCTCCAAGACCATCGAGACGGACGCTCTAGCACCCGGAAGTCCTCCAAGACCATCGAGACGGACGCTCTAGGACCCGGAAAGTCCTCCAAGACCATCGAGACGGGCGCTCTAGGACCCGGAAAGTCCTCCAACGAAACCGGAAATGCCCAGAAATTGACCGGAAGCGAACAAAAAACACCCCGGAAACGCCCCTGAACGCCGGAAAGCAACTTTAAGCGCTGGAAATCCACATCTTCTGAGCGGAAGTAACCCCCGAACCACCGGA
>NW_026777030.1:0-56678 GCF_030936135.1 Gavia stellata
TAACACTTGGGCTCTGAACTTGTTTAGCCTACTAAAACTTCCAACGTACACAGCCTCTCCTGCTCAATCTGGCCAGAGCTCAACACCGAAATTGCGAACGTCCAAGGATTGCTCCTACACTAAAGGTGCCAGCCCTGAAAGCTCTTGCTGGTCCTCATCTCCCACTGGTAACCTCTCAAACGAACCACAAACACTTGGCCTCTGAACTTGTTTAGCCTACTAAAACTTCCAACGTACACAGCCTCTCCTGCTCAATCTGGCCAGAGCTCAACACCGACATTGCGAACGTCCCAGGGATTGCTCCTACACTAAAGGTGCCAGCCCTGAAAGCTCTTGCTGGTCCTCATCTCCCACTGGTAACCTCTCAAACGAACCACAAACACTTGGGCTCTGAACTTGTTTAGCCTACTAAAACTTCCAACGTACACAGCCTCTCCTGCTCAATCTGGCCAGAGCTCAACACCGAAATTGCGAACGTCCAGCGATTGCTCCTACACTAAAGGTGCCAGCCCTGAAAGCTCTTGCTGGTCCTCATCTCCCACTGGTAACCTCTCAAACGAACCACAAACACTTGGGCTCTGAACTTGTTTAGCCTACTAAAACTTCCAACGTACACAGCCTCTCCTGCTCAATCTGGCCAGAGCTCAACACCGAAATTGCGAATGTCCAGCGATTGCTCCTACACTAAAGGTGCCAGCCCTGAAAGCTCTTGCTGGTCCTCATCTCCCACTGGTAACCTCTCAAACGAACCACAAACACTTGGGCTCTGAACTTGTTTAGCCTACTAAAACTTCCAACGTACACAGCCTCTCCTGCTCAATCTGGCCAGAGCTCAGCTCCGAAATTGCGAACGTCCAGGGATTGCTCCTACACTAAAGGTGCCAGCCCTGAAAGCTCTTGCTGGTCCTCATCTCCCACTGGTAACCTCTCAAACGAACCACAAACACTTGGGCTCTGAACTTCTTTAGCCTACTAAAACTTCCAACGTACACAGCCTCTCCTGCTCAATCTGGCCAGAGCTCAACACCGAAATTGCGAATGTCCAGCGATTGCTCCTACACTAAAGGTGCCAGCCCTGAAAGCTCTTGCTGGTCCTCATCTCCCACTGGTAACCTCTCAAACGAACCACAAACACTTGGGCTCTGAACTTGTTTAGCCTACTAAAACTTCCAAGGTACACAGCCTCTCCTGCTCAATCTGGCCAGAGCTCAACACCAAAATTGCGAACGTCCAGGGATTGCTCCTACACTAAAGGTGCCAGCCCTGAAAACTCTTGCTGGTCCTCATCTCCCACTGGTAACCTCTCAAACGAACCACAAACACTTGGGCTCTGAACTTGTTTAGCCTACTAAAACTTCCAACGTACACAGCCTCTCCTGCTCAATCTGGCCAGAGCTCAACTCCGAAATTGCGAACGTCCAGGGATTGCTCCTACACTAAAGGTGCCAGCCCTGAAAGCTCTTGCTGGTCCTCATCTCCCACTGGTAACCTCTCAAACGAACCACAAACACTTGGGCTCTGAACTTGTTTAGCCTACTAAAACTTCCAACGTACACAGCCTCTCCTGCTCAATCTGGCCAGAGCTCAACTCCGAAATTGCGAACGTCCAGGGATTGCTCCTACACTAAAGGTGCCAGCCCTGAAAGCTCTTGCTGGTCCTCATCTCCCACTGGTAACCTCTCAAACGAACCACAAACACTTGGGCTCTGAACTTGTTTAGCCTACTAAAACTTCCAACGTACACAGCCTCTCCTGCTCAATCTGGCCAGAGCTCAACACCGACATTGCGAACGTCCAGCGATTGCTCCTACACTAAAGGTGCCAGCCCTGAAAGCTCTTGCTGGTCCTCATCTCCCACTGGTAACCTCTCAAACGAAACACAAACACTTGGGCTCTGAACTTGTTTAGCCTACTAAAACTTCCAACGTACACAGCCTCTCCTGCTCAATCTGGCCAGAGCTCAACACCGACATTGCGAACGTCCAGGGATTGCTCCTACACTAAAGGTGCCGGCCCTGAAAGCTCTTGCTGGTCCTCATCTCCCACTGGTAACCTCTCAAACGAACCACAAACACTTGGGCTCTGAACTTGTTTAGCCTACTAAAACTTCCAACGTACACAGCCTCTCCTGCTCAATCTGGCCAGAGCTCAACACCGAAATTGCGAACGTCCAGGGATTGCTCCTACACTAAGGTGCCAGCCCTGAAAGCTCTTGCTGGTCCTCATCTCCCACTGGTAACCTCTCAAACGAACCACAAACACTTGGGCTCTGAACTTGTTTAGCCTACTAAAACTTCCAACGTACACAGCCTCTCCTGCTCAATCTGGCCAGAGCTCAACACCGAAATTGCGAACGTTCCAGCGATTGCTCCTACACTAAAGGTGCCAGCCCTGAAAGCTCTTGCTGGTCCTCATCTCCCACTGGTAACCTCTCAAACGAACCACAAACACTTGGCTCTGAACTTGTTTAGCCTACTAAAACTTCCAACGTACACAGCCTCTCCTGGTCAGTATGGCCAAAATTCAACACCGAAATTGCGAACGTCCAAGGATTGCTCCTACACTAAAGGTGCCAGCCCTGAAAGCTCTTGCTGGTCCTCATCTCCCACTGGTAACCTCTCAAACGAACCACAAACACTTGGGCTCTGAACTTGTTTAGGCCTACTAAAACTTCCAACGTACACAGCCTCTCCTGCTCAATCTGGCCAGAGCTCAACACCGACATTGCGAACGTCCAGGGATTGCTCCTACACTAAAGGTGCCAGCCCTGAAAGCTCTTGCTGGTCCTCATCTCCCACTGGTAACCTCTCAAACGAACCACAAACACTTGGGCTCTGAACTTGTTTAGCCTACTAAAACTTCCAACGTACACAGCCTCTCCTGCTCAATCTGGCCAGAGCTCAACACCGACATTGCGAACGTCCAGCGATTGCTCCTACACTAAAGGTGCCAGCCCTGAAAGCTCTTGCTGGTCCTCATCTCCACTGGTAACCTCTCAAACGAACCACAAACACTTGGGCTCTGAACTTCTTTAGCCTACTAAAACTTCCAACGTACACAGCCTCTCCTGCTCAATCTGGCCAGAGCTCAACACCGACATTGCCAACGTCCAGCGATTGCTCCTACACTAAAGGTGCCAGCCCTGAAAGCTCTTGCTGGTCCTCATCTCCCACTGGTAACCTCTCAAACGAACCACAAACACTTGGGCTCTGAACTTGTTTAGCCTACTAAAACTTCCAACGTACACAGCCTCTCCTGCTCAATCTGGCCAGAGCTCAACTCCGAAATTGCGAACGTCCAGGGATTGCTCCTACGCTAAAGGTGCCAGCCCTGAAAGCTCTTGCTGGTCCTCATCTCCCACTGGTAACCTCTCAAACGAACCACAAACACTTGGGCTCTGAACTTGTTTAGCCTACTAAAACTTCCAACGTACACAGCCTCTCCTGCTCAATCTGGCCAGAGCTCAACACCGACATTGCGAACGTCCAAGGATTGCTCCTACACTAAAGGTGCCAGCCCTGAAAGCTCTTGCTGGTCCTCATCTCCCACTGGTAACCTCTCAAACGAACCACAAACACTTGGGCTCTGAACTTCTTTAGCCTACTAAAACTTCCAACGTACACAGCCTCTCCTGCTCAATTTGCCAAAATTCAACTCCGAAATTGCGAACGTCCAGGATTGCTCCTACACTAAAGGTGCCAGCCCTGAAAGCTCTTGCTGGTCCTCATCTCCCACTGGTAACCTCTCAAACGAACCACAAACACTTGGGCTCTGAACTTGTTTAGCCTACTAAAACTTCCAACGTACACAGCCTCTCCTGCTCAATCTGGCCAGAGCTCAACACCGACATTGCGAACGTCCAGCGATTGCTCCTACACTAAAGGTGCCAGCCCTGAAAGCTCTTGCTGGTCCTCATCTCCCACTGGTAACCTCTCAAACGAACCACAAACACTTGGGCTCTGAACTTGTTTAGCCTACTAAAACTTCCAACGTACACAGCCTCTCTGCTCAATCTGGCCAGAGCTCAACACCGAAATTGCGAACGTCCAAGGATTGCTCCTACACTAAAGGTGCCAGCCCTGAAAGCTCTTGCTGGTCCTCATCTCCCACTGGTAACCTCTCAAACGAACCGCAAACACTTGGGCTCTGAACTTGTTTAGCCTACTAAAACTTCCAACGTACACAGCCTCTCCTGCTCAATCTGGCCAGAGCTCAACACCAAAATTGCGAACGTCCAGGGATTGCTCCTACACTAAAGGTGCCAGCCCTGAAAACTCTTGCTGGTCCTCATCTCCCACTGGTAACCTCTCAAACGAACCACAAACACTTGGGCTCTGAACTTCTTTAGCCTACTAAACTTCAACGTACACAGCCTCTCCTGCTCAATCTGGCCAGAGCTCAACTCCGAAATTGCGAACGTCCAGGGATTGCTCCTACACTAAAGGTGCCAGCCCTGAAAGCTCTTGCTGGTCCTCATCTCCCACTGGTAACCTCTCAAACGAACCACAAACACTTGGGCTCTGAACTTGTTTAGCCTACTAAAACTTCCAACGTACACAGCCTCTCCTGCTCAATCTGGCCAGAGCTCAACTCCGAAATTGCGAACGTTCCAGGGATTGCTCCTACACTAAAGGTGCCAGCCCTGAAAGCTCTTGCTGGTCCTCATCTCCCACTGGTAACCTCTCAAACGAACCACAAACACTTGGGCTCTGAACTTGTTTAGCCTACTAAAACTTCCAACGTACACAGCCTCTCCTGCTCAATCTGGCCAGAGCTCAACACCGACATTGCGAACGTCCAGCGATTGCTCCTACACTAAGGTGCCAGCCCTGAAAGCTCTTGCTGGTCCTCATCTCCACTGGTAACCTCTCAAACGAAACACAAACACTTGGGCTCTGAACTTGTTTAGCCTACTAAAACTTCCAACGTACACAGCCTCTCCTGCTCAATCTGGCCAGAGCTCAACACCGACATTGCGAACGTCCAGGGATTGCTCCTACACTAAAGGTGCCGGCCCTGAAAGCTCTTGCTGGTCCTCATCTCCCACTGGTAACCTCTCAAACGAACCACAAACACTTGGGCTCTGAACTTGTTTAGCCTACTAAAACTTCCAACGTACACAGCCTCTCCTGCTCAATCTGGCCAGAGCTCAACACCGAAATTGCGAACGTCCAGGGATTGCTCCTACACTAAAGGTGCCAGCCCTGAAAGCTCTTGCTGGTCCTCATCTCCCACTGGTAACCTCTCAAACGAACCACAAACACTTGGGCTCTGAACTTGTTTAGCCTACTAAAACTTCCAACGTACACAGCCTCTCCTGCTCAATCTGGCCAGAGCTCAACACCGAAATTGCGAACGTCCAGCGATTGCTCCTACACTAAAGGTGCCAGCCCTGAAAGCTCTTGCTGGTCCTCATCTCCCACTGGTAACCTCTCAAACGAACCACAAACACTTGGGCTCTGAACTTGTTTAGCCTACTAAAACTTCCAACGTACACAGCCTCTCCTGGTCAGTATGGCCAAAATTCAACACCGAAATTGCGAACGTCCAAGGATTGCTCCTACACTAAAGGTGCCAGCCCTGAAAGCTCTTGCTGGTCCTCATCTCCCACTGGTAACCTCTCAAACGAACCACAAACACTTGGGCTCTGAACTTGTTTAGCCTACTAAAACTTCCAACGTACACAGCCTCTCCTGCTCAATCTGGCCAGAGCTCAACACCGACATTGCGAACGTCCAGGGATTGCTCCTACACTAAAGGTGCCAGCCCTGAAAGCTCTTGCTGGTCCTCATCTCCCACTGGTAACCTCTCAAACGAACCACAAACACTTGGGCTCTGAACTTGTTTAGCCTACTAAAACTTCCAACGTACACAGCCTCTCCTGCTCAATCTGGCCAGAGCTCAACACCGGACATTGCGAACGTCCAGCGATTGCTCCTACACTAAAGGTGCCAGCCCTGAAAGCTCTTGCTGGTCCTCATCTCCCACTGGTAACCTCTCAAACGAACCACAAACACTTGGGCTCTGAACTTGTTTAGCCTACTAAAACTTCCAACGTACACAGCCTCTCCTGCTCAATCTGGCCAGAGCTCAACACCGACATTGCCAACGTCCAGCGATTGCTCCTACACTAAAGGTGCCAGCCCTGAAAGCTCTTGCTGGTCCTCATCTCCCACTGGTAACCTCTCAAACGAACCACAAACACTTGGGCTCTGAACTTGTTTAGCCTACTAAAACTTCCAACGTACACAGCCTCTCCTGCTCAATCTGGCCAGAGCTCAACTCCGAAATTGCGAACGTCCAGGGATTGCTCCTACGCTAAAGGTGCCAGCCCTGAAAGCTCTTGCTGGTCCTCATCTCCCACTGGTAACCTCTCAAACGAACCACAAACACTTGGGCTCTGAACTTGTTTAGCCTACTAAAACTTCCAACGTACACAGCCTCTCCTGCTCAATCTGGCCAGAGCTCAACACCGACATTGCGAACGTCCAAGGATTGCTCCTACACTAAAGGTGCCAGCCCTGAAAGCTCTTGCTGGTCCTCATCTCCCACTGGTAACCTCTCAAACGAACCACAAACACTTGGGCTCTGAACTTCTTTAGCCTACTAAAACTTCCAACGTACACAGCCTCTCCTGCTCAATTTGCCAAAATTCAACTCCGAAATTGCGAACGTCCAGGGATTGCTCCTACACTAAAGGTGCCAGCCCTGAAAGCTCTTGCTGGTCCTCATCTCCCACTGGTAACCTCTCAAACGAACCACAAACACTTGGGCTCTGAACTTGTTAGCCTACTAAAACTTCCAACGTACACAGCCTCTCCTGCTCAATCTGGCCAGAGCTCAACACCGACATTGCGAACGTCCAGCGATTGCTCCTACACTAAAGGTGCCAGCCCTGAAAGCTCTTGCTGGTCCTCATCTCCCACTGGTAACCTCTCAAACGAACCACAAACACTTGGGCTCTGAACTTGTTTAGCCTACTAAAACTTCCAACGTACACAGCCTCTCCTGCTCAATCTGGCCAGAGCTCAACACCGAAATTGCGAACGTCCAAGGATTGCTCCTACACTAAAGGTGCCAGCCCTGAAAGCTCTTGCTGGTCCTCATCTCCCACTGGTAACCTCTCAAACGAACCGCAAACACTTGGGCTCTGAACTTGTTTAGCCTACTAAAACTTCCAACGTACACAGCCTCTCCTGCTCAATCTGGCCAGAGCTCAACTCCGAAATTGCGAACGTCCAGCGATTGCTCCTACACTAAAGGTGCCAGCCCTGAAAGCTCTTGCTGGTCCTCATCTCCCACTGGTAACCTCTCAAACGAACCACAAACACTTGGGCTCTGAACTTGTTTAGCCTACTAAAACTTCCAACGTACACAGCCTCTCCTGCTCAATCTGGCCAGAGCTCAACACCGACATTGCGAACGTCCAGCGATTGCTCCTACACTAAAGGTGCCAGCCCTGAAAGCTCTTGCTGGTCCTCATCTCCCACTGGTAACCTCTCAAACGAACCACAAACACTTGGGCTCAGAACTTGTTTAGCCTACTAAAACTTCCAACGTACACAGCCTCTCCTGCTCAATCTGGCCAGAGCTCAACACCGAAATTGCGACCGTCCAAGGATTGCTCCTACACTAAAGGTGCCAGCCCTGAAAGCTCTTGCTGGTCCTCATCTCCCACTGGTAACCTCTCAAACGAACCACAAACACTTGGCCTCTGAACTTGTTTAGCCTACTAAAACTTCCAACGTACACAGCCTCTCCTGCTCAATCTGGCCAGAGCTCAACACCGAAATTGCGAACGTCCAAGGATTGCTCCTACACTAAAGGTGCTGGCCCTGAAAGCTCTTGCTGGTCCTCATCTCCCACTGGTAACCTCTCAAACGAACCACAAACACTTGGGCTCTGAACTTGTTTAGCCTACTAAAACTTCCAACGTACACAGCCTCTCCTGCTCAATCTGGCCAGAGCTCAACTCCGAAATTGCGAACGTCCAGGGATTGCTCCTACACTAAAGGTGCCAGCCCTGAAAACTCTTGCTGGTCCTCATCTCCCACTGGTAACCTCTCAAACGAACCACAAACACTTGGCTCTGAACTTGTTAGCCTACTAAAACTTCCAACGTACACAGCCTCTCCTGCTCAATCTGGCCAGAGCTCAACACCAAAATTGCGAACGTCCAGCGATTGCTCCTACACTAAAGGTGCCAGCCCTGAAAGCTCTTGCTGGTCCTCATCTCCCACTGGTAACCTCTCAAACGAACCACAAACACTTGGCCTCTGAACTTGTTTAGCCTACTAAAACTTCCAACGTACACAGCCTCTCCTGCTCAATCTGGCCAGAGCTCAACTCCGAAATTGCGAACGTCCAGGGATTGCTCCTACACTAAAGGTGCCGGCCCTGAAAGCTCTTGCTGGTCCTCATCTCCCACTGGTAACCTCTCAAACGAACCACAAACACTTGGGCTCTGAACTTGTTTAGCCTACTAAAACTTCCAACGTACACAGCCTCTCCTGCTCAATCTGGCCAGAGCTCAACACCGAAATTGCGAATGTCCAGTGATTGCTCCTACACTAAAGGTGCCAGCCCTGAAAGCTCTTGCTGGTCCTCATCTCCCACTGGTAACCTCTCAAACGAACCACAAACACTTGGGCTCTGAACTTGTTTAGCCTACTAAAACTTCCAACGTACACAGCCTCTCCTGCTCAATCTGGCCAGAGCTCAACACCGACATTGCGAACGTCCAGCGATTGCTCCTACACTAAAGGTGCCAGCCCTGAAAGCTCTTGCTGGTCCTCATCTCCCACTGGTAACCTCTCAAACGAACCACAAACACTTGGGCTCTGAACTTCTTTAGCCTACTAAAACTTCCAACGTACACAGCCTCTCCTGCTCAATCTGGCCAGAGCTCAACACCGACATTGCGAACGTCCAGCGATTGCTCCTACACTAAAGGTGCCAGCCCTGAAAGCTCTTGCTGGTCCTCATCTCCCACTGGTAACCTCTCAAACGAACCACAAACACTTGGGCTCTGAACTTGTTTAGCCTACTAAAACTTCCAACGTACACAGCCTCTCCTGCTCAATCTGGCCAGAGCTCAACACCGAAATTGCGAACGTCCAGGGATTGCTCCTACACTAAAGGTGCCGGCCCTGAAAGCTCTTGCTGGTCCTCATCTCCACTGGTAACCTCTCAAACGAACCACAAACACTTGGGCTCTGAACTTGTTTAGCCTACTAAAACTTCCAACGTACACAGCCTCTCCTGCTCAATCTGGCCAGAGCTCAACTCCGAAATTGCGAACGTCCAGGGATTTGCTCCTACACTAAAGGTGCCAGCCCTGAAAGCTCTTGCTGGTCCTCATCTCCCACTGGTAACCTCTCAAACGAACCACAAACACTTGGGCTCTGAACTTGTTTAGCCTACTAAAACTTCCAACGTACACAGCCTCTCCTGCTCAATCTGGCCAGAGCTCAACACCGACATTGCGAACGTCCAAGGATTGCTCCTACACTAAAGGTGCCAGCCCTGAAAGCTCTTGCTGGTCCTCATCTCCCACTGGTAACCTCTCAAACGAACCACAAACACTTGGCTCTGAACTTGTTTAGCCTACTAAAACTTTCAACGTACACAGCCTCTCCTGCTCAATCTGGCCAGAGCTCAACACCGAAATTGCGAACGTCCAAGGATTGCTCCTACACTAAAGGTGCCAGCCCTGAAAGCTCTTGCTGGTCCTCATCTCCCACTGGTAACCTCTCAAACGAACCACAAACACTTGGGCTCTGAACTTGTTTAGCCTACTAAAACTTCCAACGTACACAGCCTCTCCTGCTCAATCTGGCCAGAGCTCAACACCGAAATTGCGAATGTCCAGCGATTGCTCCTACACTAAAGGTGCCAGCCCTGAAAGCTCTTGCTGGTCCTCATCTCCCACTGGTAACCTCTCAAACGAACCACAAACACTTGGGCTCTGAACTTGTTTAGCCTACTAAAACTTCCAACGTACACAGCCTCTCCTGCTCAATCTGGCCAGAGCTCAACACCGAAATTGCGAACGTCCAGCGATTGCTCCTACACTAAAGGTGCCAGCCCTGAAAGCTCTTGCTGGTCCTCATCTCCCACTGGTAACCTCTCAAACGAACCACAAACACTTGGGCTCAGAACTTGTTTAGCCTACTAAAACTTCCAACGTACACAGCCTCTCCTGCTCAATCTGGCCAGAGCTCAACACCGAAATTGCGACCGTCCAAGGATTGCTCCTACACTAAAGGTGCCAGCCCTGAAAGCTCTTGCTGGTCCTCATCTCCCACTGGTAACCTCTCAAACGAACCACAAACACTTGGCCTCTGAACTTGTTTAGCCTACTAAAACTTCCAACGTACACAGCCTCTCCTGCTCAATCTGGCCAGAGCTCAACTCCGAAATTGCGAACGTCCAAGGATTGCTCCTACACTAAAGGTGCTGGCCCTGAAAGCTCTTGCTGGTCCTCATCTCCCACTGGTAACCTCTCAAACAAACCACAAACACTTGGGCTCTGAACTTGTTTAGCCTACTAAAACTTCCAACGTACACAGCCTCTCCTGCTCAATCTGGCCAGAGCTCAACTCCGAAATTGCGAACGTCCAGGGATTGCTCCTACACTAAAGGTGCCAGCCCTGAAAACTCTTGCTGGTCCTCATCTCCCAATGGTAACCTCTCAAACGAACCACAAACACTTGGGCTCTGAACTTCTTTAGCCTACTAAAACTTCCAACGTACACAGCCTCTCCTGCTCAATCTGGCCAGAGCTCAACACCAAAATTGCGAACGTCCAGCGATTGCTCCTACACTAAAGGTGCCAGCCCTGAAAGCTCTTGCTGGTCCTCATCTCCCACTGGTAACCTCTCAAACGAACCACAAACACTTGGGCTCTGAACTTGTTTAGCCTACTAAAACTTCCAACGTACACAGCCTCTCCTGCTCAATCTGGCCAGAGCTCAACTCCGAAATTGCGAACGTCCAGGGATTGCTCCTACACTAAAGGTGCCGGCCCTGAAAGCTCTTGCTGGTCCTCATCTCCCACTGGTAACCTCTCAAACGAACCACAAACACTTGGGCTCTGAACTTGTTTAGCCTACTAAAACTTCCAACGTACACAGCCTCTCCTGCTCAATCTGGCCAGAGCTCAACACCGAAATTGCGAATGTCCAGTGATTGCTCCTACACTAAAGGTGCCAGCCCTGAAAGCTCTTGCTGGTCCTCATCTCCCACTGGTAACCTCTCAAACGAACCACAAACACTTCGGCTCTGAACTTGTTTAGCCTACTAAAACTTCCAACGTACACAGCCTCTCCTGCTCAATCTGGCCAGAGCTCAACTCCGAAATTGCGAACGTCCAGCGATTGCTCCTACACTAAAGGTGCCAGCCCTGAAAGCTCTTGCTGGTCCTCATCTCCCACTGGTAACCTCTCAAACGAACCACAAACACTTGGCCTCTGAACTTGTTTAGCCTACTAAAACTTCCAACGTACACAGCCTCTCCTGGCTCAATCTGGCCAGAGCTCAACACCGACATTGCGAACGTCCAGCGATTGCTCCTACACTAAAGGTGCCAGCCCTGAAAGCTCTTGCTGGTCCTCATCTCCCACTGGTAACCTCTCAAACGAACCACAAACACTTGGGCTCTGAACTTCTTTAGCCTACTAAAACTTCCAACGTACACAGCCTCTCCTGCTCAATCTGGCCAGAGCTCAACACCGAAATTGCGAACGTCCAGGGATTGCTCCTACACTAAAGGTGCCGGCCCTGAAAGCTCTTGCTGGTCCTCATCTCCCACTGGTAACCTCTCAAACGAACCACAAACACTTGGGCTCTGAACTTGTTTAGCCTACTAAAACTTCCAACGTACACAGCCTCTCCTGCTCAATCTGGCCAGAGCTCAACTCCGAAATTGCGAACGTCAGGGATTGCTCCTACACTAAAGGTGCCAGCCCTGAAAACTCTTGCTGGTCCTCATCTCCCACTGGTAACCTCTCAAACGAACCACAAACACTTGGGCTCTGAACTTCTTTAGCCTACTAAAACTTCCAACGTACACAGCCTCTCCTGCTCAATCTGGCCAGAGCTCAACACCGACATTGCGAACGTCCAAGGATTGCTCCTACACTAAAGGTGCCAGCCCTGAAAGCTCTTGCTGGTCCTCATCTCCCACTGGTAACCTCTCAAACGAACCACAAACACTTGGCCTCTGAACTTGTTTAGCCTACTAAAACTTCCAACGTACACAGCCTCTCCTGCTCAATCTGGCCAGACCTCAACACCGAAATTGCGAACGTCCAAGGATTGCTCCTACACTAAAGGTGCCAGCCCTGAAAGCTCTTGCTGGTCCTCATCTCCCACTGGTAACCTCTCAAACGAACCACGAAACACTTGGGCTCTGAACTTGTTTAGCCTACTAAAACTTCCAACGTACACAGCCTCTCCTGCTCAATCTGGCCAGAGCTCAACACCGAAATTGCGAATGTCCAGCGATTGCTCCTACACTAAACGTGCCAGCCCTGAAAGCTCTTGCTGGGTCCTCATCTCCCACTGGTAACCTCTCAAACGAACCACAAACACTTGGGCTCTCAACTTGTTTAGCCTACTAAAACTTCCAACGTACACAGCCTCTCCTGCTCAATCTGGCCAGAGCTCAACTCCGAAATTGCGAACGTCCAGGGATTGCTCCTACACTAAAGGTGCCAGCCCTGAAAACTCTTGCTGGTCCTCATCTCCCACTGGTAACCTCTCAAACGAACCACAAACACTTGGGCTCTGAACTTCTTTAGCCTACTAAAACTTCCAACGTACACAGCCTCTCCTGCTCAATCTGGCCAGAGCTCAACTCCGAAATTGCGAACGTCCAGGGATTGCTCCTACACTAAAGGTGCCAGCCCTGAAAGCTCTTGCTGGTCCTCATCTCCCACTGGTAACCTCTCAAATGAACCACAAACACTTGGGCTCTGAACTTGTTTAGCCTACTAAAACTTCCAACGTACACAGCCTCTCCTGCTCAATCTGGCCAGAGCTCAACTCCGAAATTGCGAACGTCCAGGGATTGCTCCTACACTAAAGGTGCCAGCCCGGAAAACTCTTGCTGGTCCTCATCTCCCACTGGTAACCTCTCAAACGAACCACAAACACTTGGGCTCTGAACTTGTTTAGCCTACTAAAACTTCCAACGTACACAGCCTCTCCTGCTCAATCTGGCCAGAGCTCAACACCGAAATTGCGAACGTCCAGGGATTGCTCCTACACTAAAGGTGCCAGCCCTGAAAACTCTTGCTGGTCTGCTTCATCTCCCACTGGTAACCTCTCAAACGAACCACAAACACTTGGGCTCTGAACTTCTTTAGCCTACTAAAACTTCCAACGTACACAGCCTCTCCTGCTCAATCTGGCCAGAGCTCAACACCGAAATTGCGAACGTCCAGCGATTGCTCCTACACTAAAGGTGCCAGACCTGAAAGCTCTTGCTGGTCCTCATCTCCCACTGGTAACCTCTCAAACGAACCACAAACACTTGGGCTCTGAACTTGTTTAGCCTACTAAAACTTCCAACGTACACAGCCTCTCCTGCTCAATCTGGCCAGAGCTCAACTCCGAAATTGCGAACGTCCAAGGATTGCTCCTACACTAAAGGTGCCAGCCCTGAAAGCTCTTGCTGGTCCTCATCTCCCACTGGTAACCTCTCAAACGAACCACAAACACTTGGGCTCTGAACTTGTTTAGCCTACTAAAACTTCCAACGTACACAGCCTCTCCTGCTCAATCTGGCCAGAGCTCAACACCGAAATTGCGAACGTCCAGGGATTGCTCCTACACTAAAGGTGCCGGCCCTGAACACTCTTGCTGGTCCTCATCTCCCACTGGTAACCTCTCAAACGAACCACAAACACTTGGCCTCTGAACTTGTTTAGCCTACTAAAACTTCCAACGTACACAGCCTCTCCTGCTCAATCTGGCCAGAGCTCAACTCCGACATTGCGAACGTCCAGCGATTGCTCCTACACTACAGGTGCCAGCCCTGAAAGCTCTTGCTGGTCCTCATCTCCCACTGGTAACCTCTCAAACGAACCACAAACACTTGGGCTCTGAACTTGTTTAGCCTACTAAAACTTCAACGTACACAGCCTCTCCTGCTCAATCTGGCCAGAGCTCAACTCCGAAATTGCGAACGTCCAGCGATTGCTCCTACACTAAAGGTGCCAGCCCTGAAAGCTCTTGCTGGTCCTCATCTCCCACTGGTAACCTCTCAAACGAACCACAAACACTTGGCCTCTGAACTTGTTTAGCCTACTAAAACTTCCAACGTACACAGCCTCTCCTGCTCAATCTGGCCAGAGCTCAACACCGACATTGCGAACGTCCAGCGATTGCTCCTACACTAAAGGTGCCAGCCCTGAAAGCTCTTGCTGGTCCTCATCTCCCACTGGTAACCTCTCAAACGAACCACAAACACTTGGGCTCTGAACTTCTTTAGCCTACTAAAACTTCCAACGTACACAGCCTCTCCTGCTCAATCTGGCCAGAGCTCAACACCGAAATTGCGAACGTCCAGGGATTGCTCCTACACTAAAGGTGCCGGCCCTGAAAGCTCTTGCTGGTCCTCATCTCCCACTGGTAACCTCTCAAACGAACCACAAACACTTGGGCTCTGAACTTGTTTAGCCTACTAAAACTTCCAACGTACACAGCCTCTCCTGCTCAATCTGGCCAGAGCTCAACTCCGAAATTGCGAACGTCCAGGGATTGCTCCTACACTAAAGGTGCCAGCCCTGAAAACTCTTGCTGGTCCTCATCTCCCACTGGTAACCTCTCAAACGAACCACAAACACTTGGGCTCTGAACTTCTTTAGCCTACTAAAACTTCCAACGTACACAGCCTCTCCTGCTCAATCTGGCCAGAGCTCAACACCGACATTGCGAACGTCCAAGGATTGCTCCTACACTAAAGGTGCCAGCCCTGAAAGCTCTTGCTGGTCCTCATCTCCCACTGGTAACCTCTCAAACGAACCACAAACACTTGGCCTCTGAACTTGTTTAGCCTACTAAAACTTCCAACGTACACAGCCTCTCCTGCTCAATCTGGCCAGACCTCAACACCGAAATTGCGAACGTCCAAGGATTGCTCCTACACTAAAGGTGCCAGCCCTGAAAGCTCTTGCTGGTCCTCATCTCCCACTGGTAACCTCTCAAACGAACCACAAACACTTGGGCTCTGAACTTGTTTAGCCTACTAAAACTTCCAACGTACACAGCCTCTCCTGCTCAATCTGGCCAGAGCTCAACACCGAAATTGCGAATGTCCAGCGATTGCTCCTACACTAAACGTGCCAGCCCTGAAAGCTCTTGCTGGTCCTCATCTCCCACTGGTAACCTCTCAAACGAACCACAAACACTTGGGCTCTCAACTTGTTTAGCCTACTAAAACTTCCAACGTACACAGCCTCTCCTGCTCAATCTGGCCAGAGCTCAACTCCGAAATTGCGAACGTCCAGGGATTGCTCCTACACTAAAGGTGCCAGCCCTGAAAACTCTTGCTGGTCCTCATCTCCCACTGGTAACCTCTCAAACGAACCACAAACACTTGGGCTCTGAACTTGTTTAGCCTACTAAAACTTCCAACGTACACAGCCTCTCCTGCTCAATCTGGCCAGAGCTCAACTCCGAAATTGCGAACGTCCAGGGATTGCTCCTACACTAAAGGTGCCAGCCCTGAAAGCTCTTGCTGGTCCTCATCTCCCACTGGTAACCTCTCAAATGAACCACAAACACTTGGGCTCTGAACTTGTTTAGCCTACTAAAACTTCCAACGTACACAGCCTCTCCTGCTCAATCTGGCCAGAGCTCAACTCCGAAATTGCGAACGTCCAGGGTTTGCTCCTACACTAAAGGTGCCAGCCCGGAAAACTCTTGCTGGTCCTCATCTCCCACTGGTAACCTCTCAAACGAACCACAAACACTTGGGCTCTGAACTTGTTTAGCCTACTAAAACTTCCAACGTACACAGCCTCTCCTGCTCAATCTGGCCAGAGCTCAACACCGAAATTGCGAACGTCCAGGGATTGCTCCTACACTAAAGGTGCCAGCCCTGAAAACTCTTGCTGGTCCTCATCTCCCACTGGTAACCTCTCAAACGAACCACAAACACTTGGGCTCTGAACTTCTTTAGCCTACTAAAACTTCCAACGTACACAGCCTCTCCTGCTCAATCTGGCCAGAGCTCAACACCGAAATTGCGAACGTCCAGCGATTGCTCCTACACTAAAGGTGCCAGACCTGAAAGCTCTTGCTGGTCCTCATCTCCCACTGGTAACCTCTCAAACGAACCACAAACACTTGGGCTCTGAACTTGTTTAGCCTACTAAAACTTCCAACGTACACAGCCTCTCCTGCTCAATCTGGCCAGAGCTCAACTCCGAAATTGCGAACGTCCAAGGATTGCTCCTACACTAAAGGTGCCAGCCCTGAAAGCTCTTGCTGGTCCTCATCTCCCACTGGTAACCTCTCAAACGAACCACAAACACTTGGGCTCTGAACTTGTTTAGCCTACTAAAACTTCCAACGTACACAGCCTCTCCTGCTCAATCTGGCCAGAGCTCAACACCGAAATTGCGAACGTCCAGGGATTGCTCCTACACTAAAGGTGCCGGCCCTGAACACTCTTGCTGGTCCTCATCTCCCACTGGTAACCTCTCAAACGAACCACAAACACTTGGGCTCTGAACTTGTTTAGCCTACTAAAACTTCCAACGTACACAGCCTCTCCTGCTCAATCTGGCCAGAGCTCAACTCCGACATTGCGAACGTCCAGCGATTGCTCCTACACTACAGGTGCCAGCCCTGAAAGCTCTTGCTGGTCCTCATCTCCCACTGGTAACCTCTCAAACGAACCACAAACACTTGGGCTCTGAACTTGTTTAGCCTACTAAAACTTCCAACGTACACAGCCTCTCCTGCTCAATCTGGCCAGAGCTCAACTCCGAAATTGCGAACGTCCAGGGATTGCTCCTACACTAAAGGTGCCAGCCCTGAAAGCTCTTGCTGGTCCTCATCTCCCACTGGTAACCTCTCAAACGAACCACAAACACTTGGGCTCTGAACTTGTTTAGCCTACTAAAACTTCCAACGTACACAGCCTCTCCTGCTCAATCTGGCCAGAGCTCAACTCCGAAATTGCGAACGTCCAGGGATTGCTCCTACACTAAAGGTGCCAGCCCTGAAAGCTCTTGCTGGTCCTCATCTCCCACTGGTAACCTCTCAAACGAACCACAAACACTTGGGCTCTGAACTTGTTTAGCCTACTAAAACTTCCAACGTACACAGCCTCTCCTGCTCAATCTGGCCAGAGCTCAACACCGAAATTGCGAACGGCCAGGGATTGCTCCTACACTAAAGGTGCCAGCCCTGAAAGCTCTTGCTGGTCCTCATCTCCCACTGGTAACCTCTCAAACGAACCACAAACACTTGGCCTCTGAACTTGTTTAGCCTACTAAAACTTCCAACGTACACAGCCTCTCCTGCTCAATCTGGCCAGACCTCAACACCGAAATTGCGAACGTCCAAGGATTGCTCCTACACTAAAGGTGCCAGCCCTGAAAGCTCTTGCTGGTCCTCATCTCCCACTGGTAACCTCTCAAACGAACCACAAACACTTGGGCTCTGAACTTGTTTAGCCTACTAAAACTTCCAACGTACACAGCCTCTCCTGCTCAATCTGGCCAGAGCTCAACACCGAAATTGCGAATGTCCAGCGATTGCTCCTACACTAAACGTGCCAGCCCTGAAAGCTCTTGCTGGTCCTCATCTCCCACTGGTAACCTCTCAAACGAACCACAAACACTTGGGCTCTCAACTTGTTTAGCCTACTAAAACTTCCAACGTACACAGCCTCTCCTGCTCAATCTGGCCAGAGCTCAACTCCGAAATTGCGAACGTCCAGGGATTGCTCCTACACTAAAGGTGCCAGCCCTGAAAACTCTTGCTGGTCCTCATCTCCCACTGGTAACCTCTCAAACGAACCACAAACACTTGGGCTCTGAACTTGTTTAGCCTACTAAAACTTCCAACGTACACAGCCTCTCCTGCTCAATCTGGCCAGAGCTCAACTCCGAAATTGCGAACGTCCAGGGATTGCTCCTACACTAAAGGTGCCAGCCCTGAAAGCTCTTGCTGGTCCTCATCTCCCACTGGTAACCTCTCAAATGAACCACAAACACTTGGGCTCTGAACTTGTTTAGCCTACTAAAACTTCCAACGTACACAGCCTCTCCTGCTCAATCTGGCCAGAGCTCAACTCCGAAATTGCGAACGTCCAGGGTTTGCTCCTACACTAAAGGTGCCAGCCCGGAAAACTCTTGCTGGTCCTCATCTCCCACTGGTAACCTCTCAAACGAACCACAAACACTTGGGCTCTGAACTTGTTTAGCCTACTAAAACTTCCAACGTACACAGCCTCTCCTGCTCAATCTGGCCAGAGCTCAACACCGAAATTGCGAACGTCCAGGGATTGCTCCTACACTAAAGGTGCCAGCCCTGAAAACTCTTGCTGGTCCTCATCTCCCACTGGTAACCTCTCAAACGAACCACAAACACTTGGGCTCTGAACTTCTTTAGCCTACTAAAACTTCCAACGTACACAGCCTCTCCTGCTCAATCTGGCCAGAGCTCAACACCGAAATTGCGAACGTCCAGCGATTGCTCCTACACTAAAGGTGCCAGACCTGAAAGCTCTTGCTGGTCCTCATCTCCCACTGGTAACCTCTCAAACGAACCACAAACACTTGGGCTCTGAACTTGTTTAGCCTACTAAAACTTCCAACGTACACAGCCTCTCCTGCTCAATCTGGCCAGAGCTCAACTCCGAAATTGCGAACGTCCAAGGATTGCTCCTACACTAAAGGTGCCAGCCCTGAAAGCTCTTGCTGGTCCTCATCTCCCACTGGTAACCTCTCAAACGAACCACAAACACTTGGGCTCTGAACTTGTTTAGCCTACTAAAACTTCCAACGTACACAGCCTCTCCTGCTCAATCTGGCCAGAGCTCAACACCGAAATTGCGAACGTCCAGGGATTGCTCCTACACTAAAGGTGCCGGCCCTGAACACTCTTGCTGGTCCTCATCTCCCACTGGTAACCTCTCAAACGAACCACAAACACTTGGGCTCTGAACTTGTTTAGCCTACTAAAACTTCCAACGTACACAGCCTCTCCTGCTCAATCTGGCCAGAGCTCAACTCCGACATTGCGAACGTCCAGCGATTGCTCCTACACTACAGGTGCCAGCCCTGAAAGCTCTTGCTGGTCCTCATCTCCCACTGGTAACCTCTCAAACGAACCACAAACACTTGGGCTCTGAACTTGTTTAGCCTACTAAAACTTCCAACGTACACAGCCTCTCCTGCTCAATCTGGCCAGAGCTCAACTCCGAAATTGCGAACGTCCAGGGATTGCTCCTACACTAAAGGTGCCAGCCCTGAAAGCTCTTGCTGGTCCTCATCTCCCACTGGTAACCTCTCAAACGAACCACAAACACTTGGGCTCTGAACTTGTTTAGCCTACTAAAACTTCCAACGTACACAGCCTCTCCTGCTCAATCTGGCCAGAGCTCAACTCCGAAATTGCGAACGTCCAGGGATTGCTCCTACACTAAAGGTGCCAGCCCTGAAAGCTCTTGCTGGTCCTCATCTCCCACTGGTAACCTCTCAAACGAACCACAAACACTTGGGCTCTGAACTTGTTTAGCCTACTAAAACTTCCAACGTACACAGCCTCTCCTGCTCAATCTGGCCAGAGCTCAACACCGAAATTGCGAACGGCCAGGGATTGCTCCTACACTAAAGGTGCCGGCCCTGAAAGCTCTTGCTGGTCCTCATCTCCCACTGGTAACCTCTCAAACGAACCACAAACACTTGGGCTCTGAACTTGTTTAGCCTACTAAAACTTCCAACGTACACAGCCTCTCCTGCTCAATCTGGCCAGAGCTCAACTCCGAAATTGCGAACGTCCAGGGATTGCTCCTACACTAAAGGTGCCAGCCCTGAAAACTCTTGCTAGTCCTCATCTCCCACTGGTAACCTCTCAAACGAACCACAAACACTTGGGCTCTGAACTTGTTTAGCCTACTAAAACTTCCAACGTACACAGCCTCTCCTGCTCAATCTGGCCAGAGCTCAACTCCGAAATTGCGAACGTCCAGGGATTGCTCCTACACTAAAGGTGCCAGCCCTGAAAGCTCTTGCTGGTCCTCATCTCCCACTGGTAACCTCTCAAACGAACCACAAACACTTGGGCTCTGAACTTGTTTAGCCTACTAAAACTTCCAACGTACACAGCCTCTCCTGCTCAATCTGGCCAGAGCTCAACACCGACATTGCGAACGTCCAGGGATTGCTCCTACACTAAAGGTGCCAGCCCTGAAAGCTCTTGCTGGTCCTCATCTCCCACTGGTAACCTCTCAAACGAACCACAAACACTTGGGCTCTGAACTTGTTTAGCCTACTAAAACTTCCAACGTACACAGCCTCTCCTGCTCAATCTGGCCAGAGCTCAACTCCGAAATTGCGAACGTCCAGGGATTGCTCCTACACTAAAGGTGCCAGCCCTGAAAACTCTTGCTGGTCCTCATCTCCCACTGGTAACCTCTCAAACGAACCACAAACACTTGGGCTCTGAACTTGTTTAGCCTACTAAAACTTCCAACGTACACAGCCTCTCCTGCTCAATCTGGCCAGAGCTCAACTCCGAAATTGCGAACGTCCAGGGATTGCTCCTACACTAAAGGTGCCAGCCCTGAAAACTCTTGCTGGTCCTCATCTCCCACTGGTAACCTCTCAAACGAACCACAAACACTTGGGCTCTGAACTTGTTTAGCCTACTAAAACTTCCAACGTACACAGCCTCTCCTGCTCAATCTGGCCAGAGCTCAACTCTGAAATTGCGAACGTCCAGGGATTGCTCCTACACTAAAGGTGCCGGCCCTGAAAGCTCTTGCTGGTCCTCATCTCCCACTGGTAACCTCTCAAACGAACCACAAACACTTGGGCTCTGAACTTGTTTAGCCTACTAAAACTTCCAACGTACACAGCCTCTCCTGCTCAATCTGGCCAGAGCTCAACTCCGAAATTGCGAACGTCCAGGGATTGCTCCTACACTAAAGGTGCCAGCCCTGAAAGCTCTTGCTGGTCCTCATCTCCCACTGGTAACCTCTCAAACGAACCACAAACACTTGGGCTCTGAACTTGTTTAGCCTACTAAAACTTCCAACGTACACAGCCTCTCCTGCTCAATCTGGCCAGAGCTCAACACCGACATTGCGAACGTCCAGCGATTGCTCCTACACTAAAGGTGCCAGCCCTGAAAGCTCTTGCTGGTCCTCATCTCCCACTGGTAACCTCTCAAACGAACCACAAACACTTGGGCTCTGAACTTGTTTAGCCTACTAAAACTTCCAACGTACACAGCCTCTCCTGCTCAATCTGGCCAGAGCTCAACTCCGAAATTGCGAACGTCCAGGGATTGCTCCTACACTAAAGGTGCCGGCCCTGAAAGCTCTTGCTGGTCCTCATCTCCCACTGGTAACCTCTCAAACGAACCACAAACACTTGGGCTCTGAACTTGTTTAGCCTACTAAAACTTCCAACGTACACAGCCTCTCCTGCTCAATCTGGCCAGAGCTCAACTCCGAAATTGCGAACGTCCAGGGATTGCTCCTACACTAAAGGTGCCAGCCCTGAAAACTCTTGCTGGTCCTCATCTCCCACTGGTAACCTCTCAAACGAACCACAAACACTTGGGCTCTGAACTTCTTTAGCCTACTAAAACTTCCAACGTACACAGCCTCTCCTGCTCAATCTGGCCAGAGCTCAACACCGACATTGCGAACGTCCAAGGATTGCTCCTACACTAAAGGTGCCAGCCCTGAAAGCTCTTGCTGGTCCTCATCTCCCACTGGTAACCTCTCAAACGAACCACAAACACTTGGGCTCTGAACTTGTTTAGCCTACTAAAACTTCCAACGTACACAGCCTCTCCTGCTCAATCTGGCCAGAGCTCAACACCGAAATTGCGAACGTCCAGCGATTGCTCCTACACTAAAGGTGCCAGCCCTGAAAGCTCTTGCTGGTCCTCATCTCCCACTGGTAACCTCTCAAACGAACCACAAACACTTGGGCTCTGAACTTGTTTAGCCTACTAAAACTTCCAACGTACACAGCCTCTCCTGCTCAATCTGGCCAGAGCTCAACTCCGAAATTGCGAACGTCCAGGGATTGCTCCTACACTAAAGGTGCCAGCCCTGAAAGCTCTTGCTGGTCCTCATCTCCCACTGGTAACCTCTCAAACGAACCACAAACACTTGGGCTCTGAACTTGTTTAGCCTACTAAAACTTCCAACGTACACAGCCTCTCCTGCTCAATCTGGCCAGAGCTCAACACCGAAATTGCGACGTCCAAGGATTGCTCCTACACTAAAGGTGCCAGCCCTGAAAGCTCTTGCTGGTCCTCATCTCCCACTGGTAACCTCTCAAACGAACCACAAACACTTGGGCTCTGAACTTGTTTAGCCTACTAAAACTTCCAATGTACACAGCCTCTCCTGCTCAATCTGGCCAGAGCTCAACACCGACATTGCGAACGTCCAGCGATTGCTCCTACACTAAAGGTGCCAGCCCTGAAAGCTCTTGCTGGTCCTCATCTCCCACTGGTAACCTCTCAAACGAACCACAAACACTTGGGCTCTGAACTTGTTTAGCCTACTAAAACTTCCAACGTACACAGCCTCTCCTGCTCAATTTGCCAAAATTCCACTCCTAAGTTGCGAACGTCCAGGGATTGCTCCTACACTAAAGGTGCCAGCCCTGAAAGCTCTTGCTGGTCCTCATCTCCCACTGGTAACCTCTCAAACGAACCACAAACACTTGGGCTCTGAACTTGTTTAGCCTACTAAAACTTCCAACGTACACAGCCTCTCCTGCTCAATCTGGCCAGAGCTCAACACCGAAATTGCGAACGTCCAGCGATTGCTCCTACACTAAAGGTGCTGGCCCTGAAAGCTCTTGCTGGTCCTCATCTCCCACTGGTAACCTCTCAAACGAACCACAAACACTTGGGCTCTGAACTTGTTTAGCCTACTAAAACTTCCAACGTACACAGCCTCTCCTGCTCAATCTGGCCAGAGCTCAACTCCGAAATTGCGAACGTCCAGCGATTGCTCCTACACTAAAGGTGCCAGCCCTGAACACTCTTGCTGGTCCTCATCTCCCACTGGTAACCTCTCAAACGAACCACAAACACTTGGGCTCTGAACTTCTTTAGTCTACTAAAACTTCCAACGTACACAGCCTCTCCTGCTCAATCTGGCCAGAGCTCAACACCGAAATTGCGAACGTCCAGGGATTGCTCCTACACTAAAGGTGCCAGCCCTGAAAGCTCTTGCTGGTCCTCATCTCCCACTGGTAACCTCTCAAACGAACCACAAACACTTGGGCTCTCAACTTGTTTAGCCTACTAAAACTTCCAACGTACACAGCCTCTCCTGCTCAAT
The DNA here is from genome assembly GCF_030936135.1 of Gavia stellata. Lineage (NCBI taxonomy): Eukaryota > Metazoa > Chordata > Aves > Gaviiformes > Gaviidae > Gavia > Gavia stellata. Next base: position 23,561 of record NW_026777030.1, read on the forward strand.
CTGGCCAGAGCTCAACACCGAAATTGCGAACGTCCAGCGATTGCTCCTACACTAAAGGTGCCAGCCCTGAAAGCTCTTGCTGGTCCTCATCTCCCACTGGTAACCTCTCAAACGAACCACAAACACTTGGGCTCTGAACTTGTTTAGCCTACTAAAACTTCCAACGTACACAGCCTCTCCTGCTCAATCTGGCCAGAGCTCAACACCGACATTGCGAACGTCCAAGGATTGCTCCTACACTAAAGGTGCCAGCCCTGAAAGCTCTTGCTGGTCCTCATCTCCCACTGGTAACCTCTCAAACGAACCACAAACACTTGGGCTCTGAACTTGTTTAGCCTACTAAAACTTCCAACGTACACAGCCTCTCCTGCTCAATCTGGCCAGAGCTCAACACCGAAATTGCGAACGTCCAGGGATTGCTCCTACACTAAAGGTGCCGGCCCTGAAAACTCTTGCTGGTCCTCATCTCCCACTGGTAACCTCTCAAACGAACCACAAACACTTGGGCTCTGAACTTGTTTAGCCTACTAAAACTTCCAACGTACACAGCCTCTCCTGCTCAATCTGGCCAGAGCTCAACTCCGACATTGCGAACGTCCAGCGATTGCTCCTACACTAAAGGTGCCAGCCCTGAAAGCTCTTGCTGGTCCTCATCTCCCACTGGTAACCTCTCAAACGAACCACAAACACTTCGGCTCTGAACTTGTTTAGCCTACTAAAACTTCCAACGTACACAGCCTCTCCTGCTCAATCTGGCCAGAGCTCAACTCCGAAATTGCGAACGTCCAGGGATTGCTCCTACACTAAAGGTGCCAGCCCTGAAAGCTCTTGCTGGTCCTCATCTCCCACTGGTAACCTCTCAAACGAACCACAAACACTTGGGCTCTGAACTTGTTTAGCCTACTAAAACTTCCAACGTACACAGCCTCTCCTGCTCAATCTGGCCAGAGCTCAACACCGACATTGCGAACGTCCAGCGATTGCTCCTACACTAAAGGTGCCAGCCCTGAAAGCTCTTGCTGGTCCTCATCTCCCACTGGTAACCTCTCAAACGAACCACAAACACTTGGGCTCTGAACTTGTTTAGCCTACTAAAACTTCCAACGTACACAGCCTCTCCTGCTCAATCTGGCCAGAGCTCAACTCCGAAATTGCGAACGTCCAGGGATTGCTCCTACACTAAAGGTGCCGGCCCTGAAAGCTCTTGCTGGTCCTCATCTCCCACTGGTAACCTCTCAAACGAACCACAAACACTTGGGCTCTGAACTTGTTTAGCCTACTAAAACTTCCAACGTACACAGCCTCTCCTGCTCAATCTGGCCAGAGCTCAACTCCGAAATTGCGAACGTCCAGGGATTGCTCCTACACTAAAGGTGCCAGCCCTGAAAACTCTTGCTGGTCCTCATCTCCCACTGGTAACCTCTCAAACGAACCACAAACACTTGGGCTCTGAACTTCTTTAGCCTACTAAAACTTCCAACGTACACAGCCTCTCCTGCTCAATCTGGCCAGAGCTCAACACCGACATTGCGAACGTCCAAGGATTGCTCCTACACTAAAGGTGCCAGCCCTGAAAGCTCTTGCTGGTCCTCATCTCCCACTGGTAACCTCTCAAACGAACCACAAACACTTGGGCTCTGAACTTGTTTAGCCTACTAAAACTTCCAACGTACACAGCCTCTCCTGCTCAATCTGGCCAGAGCTCAACACCGAAATTGCGAACGTCCAGCGATTGCTCCTACACTAAAGGTGCCAGCCCTGAAAGCTCTTGCTGGTCCTCATCTCCCACTGGTAACCTCTCAAACGAACCACAAACACTTGGGCTCTGAACTTGTTTAGCCTACTAAAACTTCCAACGTACACAGCCTCTCCTGCTCAATCTGGCCAGAGCTCAACTCCGAAATTGCGAACGTCCAGGGATTGCTCCTACACTAAAGGTGCCAGCCCTGAAAGCTCTTGCTGGTCCTCATCTCCCACTGGTAACCTCTCAAACGAACCACAAACACTTGGGCTCTGAACTTGTTTAGCCTACTAAAACTTCCAACGTACACAGCCTCTCCTGCTCAATCTGGCCAGAGCTCAACACCGAAATTGCGACGTCCAAGGATTGCTCCTACACTAAAGGTGCCAGCCCTGAAAGCTCTTGCTGGTCCTCATCTCCCACTGGTAACCTCTCAAACGAACCACAAACACTTGGGCTCTGAACTTGTTTAGCCTACTAAAACTTCCAATGTACACAGCCTCTCCTGCTCAATCTGGCCAGAGCTCAACACCGACATTGCGAACGTCCAGCGATTGCTCCTACACTAAAGGTGCCAGCCCTGAAAGCTCTTGCTGGTCCTCATCTCCCACTGGTAACCTCTCAAACGAACCACAAACACTTGGGCTCTGAACTTGTTTAGCCTACTAAAACTTCCAACGTACACAGCCTCTCCTGCTCAATTTGCCAAAATTCCACTCCTAAGTTGCGAACGTCCAGGGATTGCTCCTACACTAAAGGTGCCAGCCCTGAAAGCTCTTGCTGGTCCTCATCTCCCACTGGTAACCTCTCAAACGAACCACAAACACTTGGGCTCTGAACTTGTTTAGCCTACTAAAACTTCCAACGTACACAGCCTCTCCTGCTCAATCTGGCCAGAGCTCAACACCGAAATTGCGAACGTCCAGCGATTGCTCCTACACTAAAGGTGCTGGCCCTGAAAGCTCTTGCTGGTCCTCATCTCCCACTGGTAACCTCTCAAACGAACCACAAACACTTGGGCTCTGAACTTGTTTAGCCTACTAAAACTTCCAACGTACACAGCCTCTCCTGCTCAATCTGGCCAGAGCTCAACTCCGAAATTGCGAACGTCCAGCGATTGCTCCTACACTAAAGGTGCCAGCCCTGAACACTCTTGCTGGTCCTCATCTCCCACTGGTAACCTCTCAAACGAACCACAAACACTTGGGCTCTGAACTTCTTTAGTCTACTAAAACTTCCAACGTACACAGCCTCTCCTGCTCAATCTGGCCAGAGCTCAACACCGAAATTGCGAACGTCCAGGGATTGCTCCTACACTAAAGGTGCCAGCCCTGAAAGCTCTTGCTGGTCCTCATCTCCCACTGGTAACCTCTCAAACGAACCACAAACACTTGGGCTCTCAACTTGTTTAGCCTACTAAAACTTCCAACGTACACAGCCTCTCCTGCTCAATCTGGCCAGAGCTCAACACCGAAATTGCGAACGTCCAGCGATTGCTCCTACACTAAAGGTGCCAGCCCTGAAAGCTCTTGCTGGTCCTCATCTCCCACTGGTAACCTCTCAAACGAACCACAAACACTTGGGCTCTGAACTTGTTTAGCCTACTAAAACTTCCAACGTACACAGCCTCTCCTGCTCAATCTGGCCAGAGCTCAACACCGACATTGCGAACGTCCAAGGATTGCTCCTACACTAAAGGTGCCAGCCCTGAAAGCTCTTGCTGGTCCTCATCTCCCACTGGTAACCTCTCAAACGAACCACAAACACTTGGGCTCTGAACTTGTTTAGCCTACTAAAACTTCCAACGTACACAGCCTCTCCTGCTCAATCTGGCCAGAGCTCAACACCGAAATTGCGAACGTCCAGGGATTGCTCCTACACTAAAGGTGCCGGCCCTGAAAACTCTTGCTGGTCCTCATCTCCCACTGGTAACCTCTCAAACGAACCACAAACACTTGGGCTCTGAACTTGTTTAGCCTACTAAAACTTCCAACGTACACAGCCTCTCCTGCTCAATCTGGCCAGAGCTCAACTCCGACATTGCGAACGTCCAGCGATTGCTCCTACACTAAAGGTGCCAGCCCTGAAAGCTCTTGCTGGTCCTCATCTCCCACTGGTAACCTCTCAAACGAACCACAAACACTTCGGCTCTGAACTTGTTTAGCCTACTAAAACTTCCAACGTACACAGCCTCTCCTGCTCAATCTGGCCAGAGCTCAACTCCGAAATTGCGAACGTCCAGGGATTGCTCCTACACTAAAGGTGCCAGCCCTGAAAGCTCTTGCTGGTCCTCATCTCCCACTGGTAACCTCTCAAACGAACCACAAACACTTGGGCTCTGAACTTGTTTAGCCTACTAAAACTTCCAACGTACACAGCCTCTCCTGCTCAATCTGGCCAGAGCTCAACACCGACATTGCGAACGTCCAGCGATTGCTCCTACACTAAAGGTGCCAGCCCTGAAAGCTCTTGCTGGTCCTCATCTCCCACTGGTAACCTCTCAAACGAACCACAAACACTTGGGCTCTGAACTTGTTTAGCCTACTAAAACTTCCAACGTACACAGCCTCTCCTGCTCAATCTGGCCAGAGCTCAACACCGAAATTGCGAACGTCCAGGGATTGCTCCTACACTAAAGGTGCCAGCCCTGAAAGCTCTTGCTGGTCCTCATCTCCCACTGGTAACCTCTCAAACGAACCACAAACACTTGGGCTCTGAACTTGTTTAGCCTACTAAAACTTCCAACGTACACAGCCTCTCCTGCTCAATCTGGCCAGAGCTCAACTCCGAAATTGCGAACGTCCAGGGATTGCTCCTACACTAAAGGTGCCAGCCCTGAAAACTCTTGCTGGTCCTCATCTCCCACTGGTAACCTCTCAAACGAACCACAAACACTTGGGCTCTGAACTTGTTTAGCCTACTAAAACTTCCAACGTACACAGCCTCTCCTGCTCAATCTGGCCAGAGCTCAACTCCGAAATTGCGAACGTCCAGGGATTGCTCCTACACTAAAGGTGCCAGCCCTGAAAACTCTTGCTGGTCCTCATCTCCCACTGGTAACCTCTCAAACGAACCACAAACACTTGGGCTCTGAACTTGTTTAGCCTACTAAAACTTCCAACGTACACAGCCTCTCCTGCTCAATCTGGCCAGAGCTCAACTCTGAAATTGCGAACGTCCAGGGATTGCTCCTACACTAAAGGTGCCGGCCCTGAAAACTCTTGCTGGTCCTCATCTCCCACTGGTAACCTCTCAAACGAACCACAAACACTTGGGCTCTGAACTTGTTTAGCCTACTAAAACTTCCAACGTACACAGCCTCTCCTGCTCAATCTGGCCAGAGCTCAACTCCGAAATTGCGAACGTCCAGGGATTGCTCCTACACTAAAGGTGCCAGCCCTGAAAGCTCTTGCTGGTCCTCATCTCCCACTGGTAACCTCTCAAACGAACCACAAACACTTGGGCTCTGAACTTGTTTAGCCTACTAAAACTTCCAACGTACACAGCCTCTCCTGCTCAATCTGGCCAGAGCTCAACACCGACATTGCGAACGTCCAGCGATTGCTCCTACACTAAAGGTGCCAGCCCTGAAAGCTCTTGCTGGTCCTCATCTCCCACTGGTAACCTCTCAAACGAACCACAAACACTTGGGCTCTGAACTTGTTTAGCCTACTAAAACTTCCAACGTACACAGCCTCTCCTGCTCAATCTGGCCAGAGCTCAACTCCGAAATTGCGAACGTCCAGGGATTGCTCCTACACTAAAGGTGCCGGCCCTGAAAGCTCTTGCTGGTCCTCATCTCCCACTGGTAACCTCTCAAACGAACCACAAACACTTGGGCTCTGAACTTGTTTAGCCTACTAAAACTTCCAACGTACACAGCCTCTCCTGCTCAATCTGGCCAGAGCTCAACTCCGAAATTGCGAACGTCCAGGGATTGCTCCTACACTAAAGGTGCCAGCCCTGAAAACTCTTGCTGGTCCTCATCTCCCACTGGTAACCTCTCAAACGAACCACAAACACTTGGGCTCTGAACTTGTTTAGCCTACTAAAACTTCCAACGTACACAGCCTCTCCTGCTCAATCTGGCCAGAGCTCAACACCGACATTGCGAACGTCCAAGGATTGCTCCTACACTAAAGGTGCCAGCCCTGAAAGCTCTTGCTGGTCCTCATCTCCCACTGGTAACCTCTCAAACGAACCACAAACACTTGGGCTCTGAACTTGTTTAGCCTACTAAAACTTCCAACGTACACAGCCTCTCCTGCTCAATCTGGCCAGAGCTCAACACCGACATTGCGAACGTCCAAGGATTGCTCCTACACTAAAGGTGCCAGCCCTGAAAGCTCTTGCTGGTCCTCATCTCCCACTGGTAACCTCTCAAACGAACCACAAACACTTGGGCTCTGAACTTGTTTAGCCTACTAAAACTTCCAACGTACACAGCCTCTCCTGCTCAATCTGGCCAGAGCTCAACTCCGAAATTGCGAACGTCCAGGGATTGCTCCTACACTAAAGGTGCCAGCCCTGAAAGCTCTTGCTGGTCCTCATCTCCCACTGGTAACCTCTCAAACGAACCACAAACACTTGGGCTCTGAACTTGTTTAGCCTACTAAAACTTCCAACGTACACAGCCTCTCCTGCTCAATCTGGCCAGAGCTCAACACCGAAATTGCGACGTCCAAGGATTGCTCCTACACTAAAGGTGCCAGCCCTGAAAGCTCTTGCTGGTCCTCATCTCCCACTGGTAACCTCTCAAACGAACCACAAACACTTGGGCTCTGAACTTGTTTAGCCTACTAAAACTTCCAATGTACACAGCCTCTCCTGCTCAATCTGGCCAGAGCTCAACACCGACATTGCGAACGTCCAGCGATTGCTCCTACACTAAAGGTGCCAGCCCTGAAAGCTCTTGCTGGTCCTCATCTCCCACTGGTAACCTCTCAAACGAACCACAAACACTTGGGCTCTGAACTTGTTTAGCCTACTAAAACTTCCAACGTACACAGCCTCTCCTGCTCAATTTGCCAAAATTCCACTCCGAAATTGCGAACGTCCAGGGATTGCTCCTACACTAAAGGTGCCAGCCCTGAAAGCTCTTGCTGGTCCTCATCTCCCACTGGTAACCTCTCAAACGAACCACAAACACTTGGGCTCTGAACTTGTTTAGCCTACTAAAACTTCCAACGTACACAGCCTCTCCTGCTCAATCTGGCCAGAGCTCAACACCGAAATTGCGAACGTCCAGCGATTGCTCCTACACTAAAGGTGCTGGCCCTGAAAGCTCTTGCTGGTCCTCATCTCCCACTGGTAACCTCTCAAACGAACCACAAACACTTGGGCTCTCAACTTGTTTAGCCTACTAAAACTTCCAACGTACACAGCCTCTCCTGCTCAATCTGGCCAGAGCTCAACTCCGAAATTGCGAACGTCCAGCGATTGCTCCTACACTAAAGGTGCCAGCCCTGAAAGCTCTTGCTGGTCCTCATCTCCCACTGGTAACCTCTCAAACGAACCACAAACACTTGGGCTCTGAACTTCTTTAGTCTACTAAAACTTCCAACGTACACAGCCTCTCCTGCTCAATCTGGCCAGAGCTCAACACCGAAATTGCGAACGTCCAGGGATTGCTCCTACACTAAAGGTGCCAGCCCTGAAAGCTCTTGCTGGTCCTCATCTCCCACTGGTAACCTCTCAAACGAACCACAAACACTTGGGCTCTCAACTTGTTTAGCCTACTAAAACTTCCAACGTACACAGCCTCTCCTGCTCAATCTGGCCAGAGCTCAACACCGAAATTGCGAACGTCCAAGGATTGCTCCTACACTAAAGGTGCCAGCCCTGAAAGCTCTTGCTGGTCCTCATCTCCCACTGGTAACCTCTCAAACGAACCACAAACACTTGGGCTCTGAACTTGTTTAGCCTACTAAAACTTCCAACGTACACAGCCTCTCCTGCTCAATCTGGCCAGAGCTCAACACCGACATTGCGAACGTCCAGCGATTGCTCCTACACTAAAGGTGCCAGCCCTGAAAGCTCTTGCTGGTCCTCATCTCCCACTGGTAACCTCTCAAACGAACCACAAACACTTGGCCTCTGAACTTGTTTAGCCTACTAAAACTTCCAACGTACACAGCCTCTCCTGCTCAATTTGCCAAAATTCCACTCCGAAATTGCGAACGTCCAGCGATTGCTCCTACACTAAAGGTGCCAGCCCTGAAAGCTCTTGCTGGTCCTCATCTCCCACTGGTAACCTCTCAAACGAACCACAAACACTTGGCCTCTGAACTTGTTTAGCCTACTAAAACTTCCAACGTACACAGCCTCTCCTGCTCAATCTGGCCAGAGCTCAACACCGAAATTGCGAACGTCCAGCAATTGCTCCTACACTAAAGGTGCCAGCCCTGAAAGCTCTTGCTGGTCCTCATCTCCCACTGGTAACCTCTCAAACGAACCACAAACACTTGGGCTCTGAACTTGTTTAGCCTACTAAAACTTCCAACGTACACAGCCTCTCCTGCTCAATCTGGCCAGAGCTCAACACCGAAATTGCGAACGTCCAAGGATTGCTCCTACACTAAAGGTGCTGGCCCTGAAAGCTCTTGCTGGTCCTCATCTCCCACTGGTAACCTCTCAAACGAACCACAAACACTTGGGCTCTGAACTTGTTTAGCCTACTAAAACTTCCAACGTACACAGCCTCTCCTGCTCAATCTGGCCAGAGCTCAACACCGAAATTGCGAACGTCCAAGGATTGCTCCTACACTAAAGGTGCTGGCCCTGAAAGCTCTTGCTGGTCCTCATCTCCCACTGGTAACCTCTCAAACGAACCACAAACACTTGGGCTCTGAACTTGTTTAGCCTACTAAAACTTCCAACGTACACAGCCTCTCCTGCTCAATCTGGCCAGAGCTCAACACCGACATTGCGAACGTCCAGCGATTGCTCCTACACTAAAGGTGCCAGCCCTGAAAGCTCTTGCTGGTCCTCATCTCCCACTGGTAACCTCTCAAACGAACCACAAACACTTGGGCTCTGAACTTGTTTAGCCTACTAAAACTTCCAACGTACACAGCCTCTCCTGCTCAATTTGCCAAAATTCCACTCCGAAATTGCGAACGTCCAGCGATTGCTCCTACACTAAAGGTGCCAGCCCTGAAAGCTCTTGCTGGTCCTCATCTCCCACTGGTAACCTCTCAAACGAACCACAAACACTTGGGCTCTGAACTTGTTTAGCCTACTAAAACTTCCAACGTACACAGCCTCTCCTGCTCAATCTGGCCAGAGCTCAACACCGAAATTGCGAACGTCCAGCAATTGCTCCTACACTAAAGGTGCCAGCCCTGAAAGCTCTTGCTGGTCCTCATCTCCCACTGGTAACCTCTCAAACGAACCACAAACACTTGGGCTCTGAACTTGTTTAGCCTACTAAAACTTCCAACGTACACAGCCTCTCCTGCTCAATCTGGCCAGAGCTCAACACCGACATTGCGAACGTCCAGCGATTGCTCCTACACTAAAGGTGCCAGCCCTGAAAGCTCTTGCTGGTCCTCATCTCCCACTGGTAACCTCTCAAACGAACCACAAACACTTGGGCTCTGAACTTGTTTAGCCTACTAAAACTTCCAACGTACACAGCCTCTCCTGCTCAATCTGGCCAGAGCTCAACTCTGAAATTGCGAACGTCCAGGGATTGCTCCTACACTAAAGGTGCCGGCCCTGAAAACTCTTGCTGGTCCTCATCTCCCACTTGGTAACCTCTCAAACGAACCACAAACACTTGGGCTCTGAACTTGTTTAGCCTACTAAAACTTCCAACGTACACAGCCTCTCCTGCTCAATCTGGCCAGAGCTCAACTCCGAAATTGCGAACGTCCAGGGATTGCTCCTACACTAAAGGTGCCAGCCCTGAAAGCTCTTGCTGGTCCTCATCTCCCACTGGTAACCTCTCAAACGAACCACAAACACTTGGGCTCTGAACTTGTTTAGCCTACTAAAACTTCCAACGTACACAGCCTCTCCTGCTCAATCTGGCCAGAGCTCAACACCGACATTGCGAACGTCCAGCGATTGCTCCTACACTAAAGGTGCCAGCCCTGAAAGCTCTTGCTGGTCCTCATCTCCCACTGGTAACCTCTCAAACGAACCACAAACACTTGGGCTCTGAACTTGTTTAGCCTACTAAAACTTCCAACGTACACAGCCTCTCCTGCTCAATCTGGCCAGAGCTCAACTCCGAAATTGCGAACGTCCAGGGATTGCACTACACTAAAGGTGCCGGCCCTGAAAGCTCTTGCTGGTCCTCATCTCCCACTGGTAACCTCTCAAACGAACCACAAACACTTGGGCTCTGAACTTGTTTAGCCTACTAAAACTTCCAACGTACACAGCCTCTCCTGCTCAATCTGGCCAGAGCTCAACTCCGAAATTGCGAACGTCCAGGGATTGCTCCTACACTAAAGGTGCCAGCCCTGAAAACTCTTGCTGGTCCTCATCTCCCACTGGTAACCTCTCAAACGAACCACAAACACTTGGGCTCTGAACTTGTTTAGCCTACTAAAACTTCCAACGTACACAGCCTCTCCTGCTCAATCTGGCCAGAGCTCAACACCGACATTGCGAACGTCCAAGGATTGCTCCTACACTAAAGGTGCCAGCCCTGAAAGCTCTTGCTGGTCCTCATCTCCCACTGGTAACCTCTCAAACGAACCACAAACACTTGGGCTCTGAACTTGTTTAGCCTACTAAAACTTCCAACGTACACAGCCTCTCCTGCTCAATCTGGCCAGAGCTCAACACCGACATTGCGAACGTCCAAGGATTGCTCCTACACTAAAGGTGCCAGCCCTGAAAGCTCTTGCTGGTCCTCATCTCCCACTGGTAACCTCTCAAACGAACCACAAACACTTGGGCTCTGAACTTGTTTAGCCTACTAAAACTTCCAACGTACACAGCCTCTCCTGCTCAATCTGGCCAGAGCTCAACTCCGAAATTGCGAACGTCCAGGGATTGCTCCTACACTAAAGGTGCCAGCCCTGAAAGCTCTTGCTGGTCCTCATCTCCCACTGGTAACCTCTCAAACGAACCACAAACACTTGGGCTCTGAACTTGTTTAGCCTACTAAAACTTCCAACGTACACAGCCTCTCCTGCTCAATCTGGCCAGAGCTCAACACCGAAATTGCGACGTCCAAGGATTGCTCCTACACTAAAGGTGCCAGCCCTGAAAGCTCTTGCTGGTCCTCATCTCCCACTGGTAACCTCTCAAACGAACCACAAACACTTGGGCTCTGAACTTGTTTAGCCTACTAAAACTTCCAATGTACACAGCCTCTCCTGCTCAATCTGGCCAGAGCTCAACACCGACATTGCGAACGTCCAGCGATTGCTCCTACACTAAAGGTGCCAGCCCTGAAAGCTCTTGCTGGTCCTCATCTCCCACTGGTAACCTCTCAAACGAACCACAAACACTTGGGCTCTGAACTTGTTTAGCCTACTAAAACTTCCAACGTACACAGCCTCTCCTGCTCAATTTGCCAAAATTCCACTCCGAAATTGCGAACGTCCAGGGATTGCTCCTACACTAAAGGTGCCAGCCCTGAAAGCTCTTGCTGGTCCTCATCTCCCACTGGTAACCTCTCAAACGAACCACAAACACTTGGGCTCTGAACTTGTTTAGCCTACTAAAACTTCCAACGTACACAGCCTCTCCTGCTCAATCTGGCCAGAGCTCAACACCGAAATTGCGAACGTCCAGCGATTGCTCCTACACTAAAGGTGCTGGCCCTGAAAGCTCTTGCTGGTCCTCATCTCCCACTGGTAACCTCTCAAACGAACCACAAACACTTGGGCTCTCAACTTGTTTAGCCTACTAAAACTTCCAACGTACACAGCCTCTCCTGCTCAATCTGGCCAGAGCTCAACTCCGAAATTGCGAACGTCCAGCGATTGCTCCTACACTAAAGGTGCCAGCCCTGAAAGCTCTTGCTGGTCCTCATCTCCCACTGGTAACCTCTCAAACGAACCACAAACACTTGGGCTCTGAACTTCTTTAGTCTACTAAAACTTCCAACGTACACAGCCTCTCCTGCTCAATCTGGCCAGAGCTCAACACCGAAATTGCGAACGTCCAGGGATTGCTCCTACACTAAAGGTGCCAGCCCTGAAAGCTCTTGCTGGTCCTCATCTCCCACTGGTAACCTCTCAAACGAACCACAAACACTTGGGCTCTCAACTTGTTTAGCCTACTAAAACTTCCAACGTACACAGCCTCTCCTGCTCAATCTGGCCAGAGCTCAACACCGAAATTGCGAACGTCCAGCGATTGCTCCTACACTAAAGGTGCCAGCCCTGAAAGCTCTTGCTGGTCCTCATCTCCCACTGGTAACCTCTCAAACGAACCACAAACACTTGGGCTCTGAACTTGTTTAGCCTACTAAAACTTCCAACGTACACAGCCTCTCCTGCTCAATCTGGCCAGAGCTCAACACTGACATTGCGAACGTCCAAGGATTGCTCCTACACTAAAGGTGCCAGCCCTGAAAGCTCTTGCTGGTCCTCATCTCCCACTGGTAACCTCTCAAACGAACCACAAACACTTGGGCTCTGAACTTGTTTAGCCTACTAAAACTTCCAACGTACACAGCCTCTCCTGCTCAATCTGGCCAGAGCTCAACACCGACATTGCGAACGTCCAGCGATTGCTCCTACACTAAAGGTGCCAGCCCTGAAAGCTCTTGCTGGTCCTCATCTCCCACTGGTAACCTCTCAAACGAACCACAAACACTTGGCCTCTGAACTTGTTTAGCCTACTAAAACTTCCAACGTACACAGCCTCTCCTGCTCAATTTGCCAAAATTCCACTCCGAAATTGCGAACGTCCAGCGATTGCTCCTACACTAAAGGTGCCAGCCCTGAAAGCTCTTGCTGGTCCTCATCTCCCACTGGTAACCTCTCAAACGAACCACAAACACTTGGCCTCTGAACTTGTTTAGCCTACTAAAACTTCCAACGTACACAGCCTCTCCTGCTCAATCTGGCCAGAGCTCAACACCGAAATTGCGAACGTCCAGCAATTGCTCCTACACTAAAGGTGCCAGCCCTGAAAGCTCTTGCTGGTCCTCATCTCCCACTGGTAACCTCTCAAACGAACCACAAACACTTGGGCTCTGAACTTGTTTAGCCTACTAAAACTTCCAACGTACACAGCCTCTCCTGCTCAATCTGGCCAGAGCTCAACACCGAAATTGCGAACGTCCAAGGATTGCTCCTACACTAAAGGTGCTGGCCCTGAAAGCTCTTGCTGGTCCTCATCTCCCACTGGTAACCTCTCAAACGAACCACAAACACTTGGGCTCTGAACTTGTTTAGCCTACTAAAACTTCCAACGTACACAGCCTCTCCTGCTCAATCTGGCCAGAGCTCAACACCGAAATTGCGAACGTCCAAGGATTGCTCCTACACTAAAGGTGCTGGCCCTGAAAGCTCTTGCTGGTCCTCATCTCCCACTGGTAACCTCTCAAACGAACCACAAACACTTGGGCTCTGAACTTGTTTAGCCTACTAAAACTTCCAACGTACACAGCCTCTCCTGCTCAATCTGGCCAGAGCTCAACACCGACATTGCGAACGTCCAGCGATTGCTCCTACACTAAAGGTGCCAGCCCTGAAAGCTCTTGCTGGTCCTCATCTCCCACTGGTAACCTCTCAAACGAACCACAAACACTTGGGCTCTGAACTTGTTTAGCCTACTAAAACTTCCAACGTACACAGCCTCTCCTGCTCAATTTGCCAAAATTCCACTCCGAAATTGCGAACGTCCAGCGATTGCTCCTACACTAAAGGTGCCAGCCCTGAAAGCTCTTGCTGGTCCTCATCTCCCACTGGTAACCTCTCAAACGAACCACAAACACTTGGGCTCTGAACTTGTTTAGCCTACTAAAACTTCCAACGTACACAGCCTCTCCTGCTCAATCTGGCCAGAGCTCAACACCGAAATTGCGAACAGAACGTCCAGCAATTGCTCCTACACTAAAGGTGCCAGCCCTGAAAGCTCTTGCTGGTCCCTCATCTCCCACTGGTAACCTCTCAAACGAACCACAAACACTTGGGCTCTGAACTTGTTTAGCCTACTAAAACTTCCAACGTACACAGCCTCTCCTGCTCAATCTGGCCAGAGCTCAACACCGAAATTGCGAACGTCCAAGGATTGCTCCTACACTAAAGGTGCTGGCCCTGAAAGCTCTTGCTGGTCCTCATCTCCCACTGGTAACCTCTCAAACGAACCACAAACACTTGGGCTCTGAACTTGTTTAGCCTACTAAAACTTCCAACGTACACAGCCTCTCCTGCTCAATCTGGCCCAGAGCTCAACACCGACATTGCGAACGTCCAGCGATTGCTCCTACACTAAAGGTGCCAGCCCTGAAAGCTCTTGCTGGTCCTCATCTCCCACTGGTAACCTCTCAAACGAACCACAAACACTTGGGCTCTGAACTTGTTTAGCCTACTAAAACTTCCAACGTACACAGCCTCTCCTGCTCAATCTGGCCAGAGCTCAACTCCGAAATTGCGAACGTCCAGGGATTGCTCCTACACTAAAGGTGCCAGCCCTGAAAGCTCTTGCTGGTCCTCATCTCCCACTGGTAACCTCTCAAACGAACCACAAACACTTGGGCTCTGAACTTGTTTAGCTACTAAAACTTCCAACGTACACAGCCTCTCCTGCTCAATCTGGCCAGAGCTCAACACCGACATTGCGAATGTCCAGCGATTGCTCCTACACTAAAGGTGCCAGCCCTGAAAGCTCTTGCTGGTCCTCATCTCCCACTGGTAACCTCTCAAACGAACCACAAACACTTGGGCTCTGAACTTGTTTAGCCTACTAAAACTTCCAACGTACACAGCCTCTCCTGCTCAATCTGGCCAGAGCTCAACACCGAAATTGTGAACGTCCAGGGATTGCTCCTACACTAAAGGTGCCGGCCCTGAAAGCTCTTGCTGGTCCTCATCTCCCACTGGTAACCTCTCAAACGAACCACAAACACTTGGGCTCTGAACTTGTTTAGCCTACTAAAACTTCCAACGTACACAGCCTCTCCTGCTCAATTTGCCAAAATTCCACTCCCGAAATTGCGAACGTCCAGCGATTGCTCCTACACTAAAGGTGCCAGCCCTGAAAGCTCTTGCTGGTCCTCATCTCCACTGGTAACCTCTCAAACGAACCACAAACACTTGGGCTCTGAACTTGTTTAGCCTACTAAAACTTCCAACGTACACAGCCTCTCCTGCTCAATCTGGCCAGAGCTCAACACCGACATTGCGAACGTCCAGCGATTGCTCCTACACTAAAGGTGCCAGCCCTGAAAGCTCTTGCTGGTCCTCATCTCCACTGGTAACCTCTCAAACGAACCACAAACACTTGGCCTCTGAACTTGTTTAGCCTACTAAAACTTCCAACGTACACAGCCTCTCCTGCTCAATCTGGCCAGAGCTCAACACCGAAATTGCGAACGTCCAGCAATTGCTCCTACACTAAAGGTGCCAGCCTGAAAGCTCTTGCTGGTCCTCATCTCCCACTGGTAACCTCTCAAACGAACCACAAACACTTGGGCTCTGAACTTGTTTAGCCTACTAAAACTTCCAACGTACACAGCCTCTCCTGCTCAATCTGGCCAGAGCTCAACACCGAAATTGCGAACGTCCAAGGATTGCTCCTACACTAAAGGTGCTGGCCCTGAAAGCTCTTGCTGGTCCTCATCTCCCACTGGTAACCTCTCAAACGAAACCACAAACACTTGGCTCTGAACTTGTTTAGCCTACTAAAACTTCCAACGTACACAGCCTCTCCTGCTCAATCTGGCCAGAGCTCAACACCGAAATTGCGAACGTCCAGCGATTGCTCCTACACTAAAGGTGCCAGCCCTGAAAGCTCTTGCTGGTCCTCATCTCCCACTGGTAACCTCTCAAACGAACCACAAACACTTGGGCTCTGAACTTGTTTAGCCTACTAAAACTTCCAACGTACACAGCCTCTCCTGCTCAATCTGGCCAGAGCTCAACACGACATTGCGAACGTCCAGCGATTGCTCCTACACTAAAGGTGCCAGCCCTGAAAGCTCTTGCTGGTCCTCATCTCCCACTGGTAACCTCTCAAACGAACCACAAACACTTGGGCTCTGAACTTGTTTAGCCTACTAAAACTTCCAACGTACACAGCCTCTCCTGCTCAATCTGGCCAGAGCTCAACTCCGAAATTGCGAACGTCCAGGGATTGCTCCTACACTAAAGGTGCCAGCCCTGAAAGCTCTTGCTGGTCCTCATCTCCCACTGGTAACCTCTCAAACGAACCACAAACACTTGGGCTCTGAACTTGTTTAGCCTACTAAAACTTCCAACGTACACAGCCTCTCCTGCTCAATCTGGCCAGAGCTCAACACCGACATTGCGAATGTCCAGCGATTGCTCCTACACTAAAGGTGCCAGCCCTGAAAGCTCTTGCTGGTCCTCATCTCCCACTGGTAACCTCTCAAACGAACCACAAACACTTGGGCTCTGAACTTGTTAGCCTACTAAAACTTCCAACGTACACAGCCTCTCCTGCTCAATCTGGCCAGAGCTCAACACCGAAATTGTGAACGTCCAGGGATTGCTCCTACACTAAAGGTGCCAGCCCTGAAAGCTCTTGCTGGTCCTCATCTCCCACTGGTAACCTCTCAAACGAACCACAAACACTTGGGCTCTGAACTTGTTTAGCCTACTAAAACTTCCAACGTACACAGCCTCTCCTGCTCAATCTGGCCAGAGCTCAACTCCGAAATTGCGAACGTCCAGGGATTGCTCCTACACTAAAGGTGCCAGCCCTGAAACTCTTGCTGGTCCTCATCTCCCACTGGTAACCTCTCAAACGAACCACAAACACTTGGGCTCTGAACTTCTTTAGCCTACTAAAACTTCCAACGTACACAGCCTCTCCTGCTCAATCTGGCCAGAGCTCAACACCGACATTGCGAACGTCCAAGGATTGCTCCTACACTAAAGGTGCCAGCCCTGAAAGCTCTTGCTGGTCCTCATCTCCCACTGGTAACCTCTCAAACGAACCACAAACACTTGGGCTCTGAACTTGTTTAGCCTACTAAAACTTCCAACGTACACAGCCTCTCCTGCTCAATCTGGCCAGAGCTCAACTCACGAAATTGCGAACGTCCAAGGATTGCTCCTACACTAAAGGTGCCAGCCCTGAAAGCTCTTGCTGGTCCTCATCTCCCACTGGTAACCTCTCAAACGAACCACAAACACTTGGCCTCTGAACTTGTTTAGCCTACTAAAACTTCCAACGTACACAGCCTCTCCTGCTCATCTGGCCAGAGCTCAACACCGACATTGCGAACGTCCAGCGATTGCTCCTACACTAAAGTGCCAGCCCTGAAAGCTCTTGCTGGTCCTCATCTCCCACTGGTAACCTCTCAAACGAACCACAAACACTTGGGCTCTGAACTTGTTTAGCCTACTAAAACTTCCAACGTACACAGCCTCTCCTGCTCAATCTGGCCAGAGCTCAACTCCGAAATTGCGAACGTCCAGGGATTGCTCCTACACTAAAGGTGCCAGCCCTGAAAGCTCTTGCTGGTCCTCATCTCCCACTGGTAACCTCTCAAACGAACCACAAACACTTGGGGCTCTGAACTTGTTTAGCCTACTAAAACTTCCAACGTACACAGGCCTCTCCTGCTCAATCTGGCCAGAGCTCAACACGACATGCGAATGTCCAGCGATTGCTCCTACACTAAAGGTGCCAGCCCTGAAAGCTCTTGCTGGTCCTCATCTCCCACTGGTAACCTCTCAAACGAACACAAACACTTGGGCTCTGAACTTGTTTAGCCTACTAAAACTTCCAACGTACACAGCCTCTCCTGCTTCAATCTGGCCAGAGCTCAACACCGAAATTGTGAACGTCCAGGGATTGCTCCTACACTAAAGGTGCCAGCCCTGAAAGCTCTTGCTGGTCCTCATCTCCCACTGGTAACCTCTCAAACGAACCACAAACACTTGGGCTCTGAACTTGTTTAGCCTACTAAAACTTCCACGTACACAGCCTCTCCTGCTCAATCTGGCCAGAGCTCAACTCCGAAATTGCGAACGTCCAGGGATTGCTCCTACCACTAAAGGTGCCAGCCCTGAAAACTCTTGCTGGTCCTCATCTCCCACTGGTAACCTCTCAAACGAACCACAAACACTTGGGCTCTGAACTTCTTTAGCCTACTAAAACTTCCAACGTACACAGCCTCTCCTGCTCAATCTGGCCAGAGCTCAACACCGACATTGCGAACGTCCAAGGATTGCTCCTACACTAAAGGTGCCAGCCCTGAAAGCTCTTGCTGGTCCTCATCTCCCACTGGTAACCTCTCAAACGAACCACAAACACTTGGGCTCTGAACTTGTTTAGCCTACTAAAACTTCCAACGTACACAGCCTCGTCCTGCTCAATCTGGCCAGAGCTCAACTCCGAAATTGCGAACGTCCAAGGATTGCTCCTACACTAAAGGTGCCAGCCCTGAAAGCTCTTGCTGGTCCTCATCTCCCACTGGTAACCTCTCAAACGAACCACAAACACTTGGCCTCTGAACTTGTTTAGCCTACTAAAACTTCCAACGTACACAGCCTCTCCTGCTCAATCTGGCCAGAGCTCAACTCCGAAATTGCGAACGTCCAGGGATTGCTCCTACACTAAAGGTGCCAGCCCTGAAAGCTCTTGCTGGTCCTCATCTCCCACTGGTAACCTCTCAAACGAACCACAAACACTTGGGCTCTGAACTTGTTTAGCCTACTAAAACTTCCAACGTACACAGCCTCTCCTGCTCAATCTGGCCAGAGCTCAACACCGAATTGCGACGTCCAAGGATGCTCCTACACTAAAGGTGCCAGCCCTGAAAGCTCTTGCTGGTCCTCATCTCCCACTGGTAACCTCTCAAACGAACCACAAACACTTGGGCTCTGAACTTGTTTAGCCTACTAAAACTTCCAATGTACACAGCCTCTCCTGCTCAATCTGGCCAGAGCTCAACACCGACATTGCGAACGTTCCAGCGATTGCTCCTACACTAAAGGTGCCAGCCCTGAAAGCTCTTGCTGGTCCTCATCTCCCACTGGTAACCTCTCAAACGAACACAAACACTTGGGCTCTGAACTTGTTTAGCCTACTAAAACTTCAACGTACACAGCCTCTCCTGCTCAATTTGCCAAAATTCCACTCCGAAATTGCGAACGTCCAGGGATTGCTCCTACACTAAAGGTGCCAGCCCTGAAAGCTCTTGCTGGTCCTCATCTCCCACTGGTAACCTCTCAAACGAACCACAAACACTTGGGCTCTGAACTTGTTTAGCCTACTAAACTTCCAACGTACACAGCCTCTCCTGCTCAATCTGGCCAGAGCTCAACACCGACATTGCGAACGTCCAGCGATTGCTCCTACACTAAAGGTGCCAGCCCTGAAAGCTCTTGCTGGTCCTCATCTCCCACTGGTAACCTCTCAAACGAACCACAAAACACTTGGCCTCTGAACTTGTTTAGCCTACTAAAACTTCCAACGTACACAGCCTCTCCTGCTCAATCTGGCCAGAGCTCAACACCGAAATTGCGAATGTCCAGCGATTTGCTCCTACACTAAAGGTGCCAGCCCTGAAAGCTCTTGCTGGTCCTCATCTCCCACTGGTAACCTCTCAAACGAACCACAAACACTTGGGCTCTGAACTTGTTAGCCTACTAAAACTTCCAACGTACACAGCCTCTCCTGCTCAATCTGGCCAGAGCTCAACACCGAAATTGCGAACGTCCAAGGATTGCTCCTACACTAAAGGTGCTGGCCCTGAAAGCTCTTGCTGGTCCTCATCTCCCACTGGTAACCTCTCAAACGAACCACAAACACTTGGGCTCTGAACTTGTTTAGCCTACTAAAACTTCCAACGTACACAGCCTCTCCTGCTCAATCTGGCCAGAGCTCAACACCGACATTGCGAACGTCCAAGGATTGCTCCTACACTAAAGGTGCCAGCCCTGAACACTCTTGCTGGTCCTCATCTCCCACTGGTAACCTCTCAAACGAACCACAAACACTTGGGCTCTGAACTTCTTTAGTCTACTAAAACTTCCAACGTACACAGCCTCTCCTGCTCAATCTGGCCAGAGCTCAACACCGAAATTGCGAACGTCCAGGGATTGCTCCTACACTAAAGGTGCCAGCCCTGAAAGCTCTTGCTGGTCCTCATCTCCCACTGGTAACCTCTCAAACGAACCACAAACACTTGGGCTCTCAACTTGTTTAGCCTACTAAAACTTCCAACGTACACAGCCTCTCCTGCTCAATCTGGCCAGAGCTCAACACCGAAATTGCGAACGTCCAGCGATTGCTCCTACACTAAAGGTGCCAGCCCTGAAAGCTCTTGCTGGTCCTCATCTCCCACTGGTAACCTCTCAAACGAACCACAAACACTTGGGCTCTGAACTTGTTTAGCCTACTAAAACTTCCAACGTACACAGCCTCTCCTGCTCAATCTGGCCAGAGCTCAACACCGACATTGCGAACGTCCAGCGATTGCTCCTACACTAAAGGTGCCAGCCCTGAAAGCCTCTTGCTGGTCCTCATCTCCCACTGGTAACCTCTCAAACGAACCACAAACACTTGGGCTCTGAACTTGTTTAGCCTACTAAAACTTCCAACGTACACAGCCTCTCCTGCTCAATCTGGCCAGAGCTCAACACCGACATTGCGAACGTCCAAGGATTGCTCCTACACTAAAGGTGCCAGCCCTGAAAGCTCTTGCTGGTCCTCATCTCCCACTGGTAACCTCTCAAACGAACCACAAACACTTGGGCTCTGAACTTGTTTAGCCTACTAAAACTTCCAACGTACACAGCCTCTCCTGCTCAATCTGGCCAGAGCTCAACACCGACATTGCGAACGTCCAGCGATTGCTCCTACACTAAAGGTGCCAGCCCTGAAAGCTCTTGCTGGTCCTCATCTCCCACTGGTAACCTCTCAAACGAACCACAAACACTTGGGCTCTGAACTTGTTTAGCCTACTAAAACTTCCAACGTACACAGCCTCTCCTGCTCAGTTTGCCAAAATTCACTCCGAAATTGCGAACGTCAGCGATTGCTCCTACACTAAAGGTGCCAGCCCCTGAAAGCTCTTGCTGGTCCTCATCTCCCACTGGTAACCTCTCAAACGAACCACAAACACTTGGGCTCTGAACTTGTTTAGCCTACTAAAACTTCCAACGTACACAGCCTCTCCTGCTCAATCTGGCCAGAGCTCAACACCGACATTGCGAACGTCCAGCGATTGCTCCTACACTAAAGGTGCCAGCCCTGAAAGCTCTTGCTGGTCCTCATCTCCCACTGGTAACCTCTCAAACGAACCACAAACACTTGGCCTCTGAACTTGTTTAGCCTACTAAAACTTCCAACGTACACAGCCTCTCCTGCTCAATCTGGCCAGAGCTCAACACCGAATTGCGAACGTCCAGCAATTGCTCCTACACTAAAGGTGCCAGCCCTGAAAGCTCTTGCTGGTCCTCATCTCCCACTGGTAACCTCTCAAACGAACCACAAACACTTGGGCTCTGAACTTGTTTAGCCCTACTAAAACTTCCAACGTACACAGCCTCTCCTGCTCAATCTGGCCAGAGCTCAACACCGAAATTGCGAACATCCAAGGATTGCTCCTACACTAAAGGTGCCAGCCCTGAAAGCTCTTGCTGGTCCTCATCTCCCACTGGTAACCTCTCAAACGAACACAACACTTGGGCTCTGAACTTGTTTAGCCTACTAAAACTTCCAACGTACACAGCCTCTCCTGCTCAATCTGGCCAGAGCTCAACACCGAAATTGCAAACGTCCAAGGATTGCTCCTACACTAAAGGTGCTGGCCCTGAAAGCTCTTGCTGGTCCTCATCTCCCACTGGTAACCTCTCAAACGAACCACAAACACTTGGGCTCTGAACTTGTTTAGCCTACTAAAACTTCCAACGTACACAGCCTCTCCTGCTCAATCTGGCCAGAGCTCAACACCGACATTGCGAACGTCCAGCGATTGCTCCTACACTAAAGGTGCCAGCCCTGAAAGCTCTTGCTGGTCCTCATCTCCCACTGGTAACCTCTCAAACGAACCACAAACACTTGGGCTCTGAACTTGTTTAGCCTACTAAAACTTCCAACGTACACAGCCTCTCCTGCTCAATCTGGCCAGAGCTCAACTCCGAAATTGCGAACGTCCAGGATTGCTCCTACACTAAAGGTGCCAGCCCTGAAAGCTCTTGCTGGTCCTCATCTCCCACTGGTAACCTCTCAAACGAACCACAAACACTTGGGCTCTGAACTTGTTTAGCCTACTAAAACTTCCAACTGTACACAGCCTCTCCTGCTCAATCTGGCCAGAGCTCAACACCGACATTGCGAACGTCCAGCGATTGCTCCTACACTAAAGGTGCCAGCCCTGAAAGCTCTTGCTGGTCCTCATCTCCCACTGGTAACCTCTCAAACGAACCACACAACACTTGGGCTCTGAACTTGTTTAGCCTACTAAAACTTCCAACGTCACACAGCCTCTCCTGCTCAATCTGGCCAGAGCTCAACACCGAAATTGCGAACGTCCAGGATTGCTCCTACACTAAAGGTGCCGGCCCTGAAAGCTCTTGCTGGTCCTCATCTCCCACTGGTAACCTCTCAAACGAACCACAAACACTTGGGCTCTGAACTTGTTTAGCCTACTAAAACTTCCAACGTACACAGCCTCTCCTGCTCAATCTGGCCAGAGCTCAACTCCGAAATTGCGAACGTCCAGGATTGCTCCTACACTAAAGGTGCCAGCCCTGAAAACTCTTGCTGGTCCTCATCTCCCCACTGGTAACCTCTCAAACGAACCACAAACACTTGGGCTCTGAACTTCTTTAGCCTACTAAAACTTCCAACGTACACAGCCTCTCCTGCTCAATCTGGCCAGAGCTCAACACCGAAATTGCGAACGTCCAGGGATTGCTCCTACACTAAAGGTGCCAGCCCTGAAAGCTCTTGCCTGGTCCTCATCTCCCACTGGTAACCTCTCAAACGAACCACAAACACTTGGGCTCTGAACTTGTTTAGCCTACTAAAACTTCCAACGTACACAGCCTCTCCTGCTCAATCTGGCCAGAGCTCAACACCGACATTGCGAACGTCCAGCGATTGCTCCTACACTAAAGGTGCCAGCCCTGAAAGCTCTTGCTGGTCCTCATCTCCCACCTGGTAACCTCTCAAACGAACCACAAACACTTGGGCTCTGAACTTGTTTAGCCTACTAAAACTTCCAAATGTACACAGCCTCTCCTGCTCAATCTGGCCAGAGCTCAACACCGACATTGCGAACGTCCAGCGATTGCTCCTACACTAAAGGTGCCAGCCCTGAAAGCTCTTGCTGGTCCTCATCTCCCACTGGTAACCTCTCAAACGAACCACAAACACTTGGGCTCTGAACTTGTTTAGCCTACTAAAACTTCCAACGTACACAGCCTCTCCTGCTCATTTTGCCAAGAGTCCACTCCGAAATTGCGAACGTCCAGGGATTGCTCCTACACTAAAGGTGCCAGCCCTGAAAGCTCTGCTGGTCCTCATCTCCCACTGGTAACCTCTCAAACGAACCACAAACACTTGGCTCTGAACTTGTTTAGCCTACTAAAACTTCCAACGTACACAGCCTCTCCTGCTCAATCTGGCCAGAGCTCAACACCGACATTGCGAACGTCCAGCGATTGCTCCTACACTAAAGGTGCCAGCCCTGAAAGCTCTTGCTGGTCCTCATCTCCCACTGGTAACCTCTCAAACGAACCACAAACACTTGGGCTCTGAACTTCGTTTAGCCTACTAAAACTTCCAACGTACACAGCCTCTCCTGCTCAATCTGGCCAGAGCTCAACACCGACATTGCGAACGTCCAGCGATTGCTCCTACACTAAAGGTGCCAGCCCTGAAAGCTCTGCTGGTCCTCATCTCCCACTGGTAACCTCTCAAACGAACCACAACACTTGGCTCTGAACTTGTTTAGCCTACTAAAACTTCCAACGTACACAGCCTCTCCTGCTCAATCTGGCAGAGCTCAACACCGAAATTGCGAACGTCCAAGGATTGCTCTACACTAAAGGTGCTAGGCCCTGAAAGCTCTTGCTGGTCCTCATCTCCCACTGGTAACCTCTCAACGAACCACAAACACTTGGGCTCTGAACTTGTTTAGCCTACTAAAACTTCCAACGTACACAGCCTCTCCTGCTCAATCTGGCCAGAGCTCAACACCGACATTGCGAACGTCCAAGGATTGCTCCTACACTAAAGGTGCCAGCCCTGAACAGCTCTTGCTGGTCCTCATCTCCCACTGGTAACCTCTCAAACGAACCACAAACACTTGGGCTCTGAACTTCTTTAGTCTACTAAAACTTCCAACGTACACAGCCTCTCCTGCTCAATCTGGCCAGAGCTCAACACCGAAATTGCGAACGTCCAGGGATTGCTCCTACACTAAAGGTGCCAGCCCTGAAAGCTCTTGCTGGTCCTCATCTCCCACTGGTAACCTCTCAAACGAACCACAAACACTTGGGCTCTGAACTTGTTTAGCCTACTAAAACTTCCAACGTACACAGCCTCTCCTGCTCAATCTGGCCAGAGCTCAACACCGAAATTGCGAACGTCCAGCGATTGCTCCTACACTAAAGGTGCCAGCCCTGAAAGCTCTTGCTGGTCCTCATCTCCCACTGGTAACCTCTCAAACGAACCACAAACACTGGGCTCTGAACTTGTTTAGCCTACTAAAACTTCCAACGTACACAGCCTCTCCTGCTCAATCTGGCCAGAGCTCAACACCGACATTGCGAACGTCCAGCGATTGCTCCTACACTAAAAGGTGCCAGCCCTGAAAGCTCTTGCTGGTCCTCATCTCCCACTGGTAACCTCTCAAACGAACCACAAACACTTGGGCTCTGAACTTGTTTAGCCTACTAAAACTTCCAACGTACACAGCCTCTCCTGCTCAATCTGGCCAGAGCTCAACTCCGAAATTGCGAACGTCCAGCAATTGCTCCTACACTAAAGGTGCCAGCCTGAAAGCTCTTGCTGGTCCTCATCTCCCACTGGTAACCTCTCAAACGAACCACAAACACTTGGGCTCTGAACTTGTTTAGCCTACTAAAACTTCCAACGTACACAGCCTCTCCTGCTCAATCTGGCCAGAGCTCAACACCGAAATTGCGACGTCCAAGGATTGCTCCTACACTAAAGGTGCCAGCCCTGAAAGCTCTTGCTGGTCCTCATCTCCCACTGGTAACCTCTCAAACGAACCACAAACACTTGGGCTCTGAACTTGTTTAGCCTACTAAAACTTCCAACGTACACAGCCTCTCCTGCTCAATCTGGCCAGAATTCAACACCAGAATTGCGAACGTCCAGGATTGCTCCTACACTAAAGGTGCTGGCAAGAAAGCTCTTGCTGGTCCTCATCTCCCACTGGTAACCTCTCAAACGAACCACAAACACTTGGGCTCTGAACTTGTTTAGCCTACTAAAACTTCCAACGTACACAGCCTCTCCTGCTCAATCTGGCCAGAGCTCAACACCGACATTGCGAACGTCCAGCGATTGCTCCTACACTAAAGGTGCCAGCCCTGAAAGCTCTTGCTGGTCCTCATCTCCCACTGGTAACCTCTCAAACGAACCACAAACACTTGGGCTCTGAACTTGTTTAGCCTACTAAAACTTCCAACGTACACAGCCTCTCCTGCTCAATCTGGCCAGAGCTCAACTCCGAAATTGCGAACGTCCAGGGATTGCTCCTACACTAAAGGTGCCAGCCCTGAAAGCTCTTGCTGGTCCTCATCTCCCACTGGTAACCTCTCAAACGAACACAAACACTTGGGCTCTGAACTTGTTTAGCCCTACTAAAACTTCCAACGTACACAGCCTCTCCTGCTCAATCTGGCCAGAAGCTCAACACCGACATTGCGAATGTCCAGCGATTGCTCCTACACTAAAGGTGCCAGCCCTGAAAGCTCTTGCTGGTCCTCATCTCCCACTGGTAACCTCTCAAACGAACCACAAACACTTGGGCTCTGAACTTGTTTAGCCTACTAAAACTTCCAACGTACACAGCCTCTCCTGCTCAATCTGGCCAGAGCTCAACACGAAATTGTGAACGTCCAGGGATTGCTCCTACACTAAAGGTGCCGGCCCTGAAGAGCTCTTGCTGGTCCTCATCTCCACTGGTAACCTCTCAAACGAACCACAAACACTTGGGGCTCTGAACTTGTTTAGCCTACTAAAACTTCCAACGTCACACAGCCTCTCCTGCTCAATCTGGCCAGAGCTCAACTCCGAAATTGCGAACGTCCGAGGGATTGCTCCTACACTAAAGGTGCCAGCCCTGAAAGCTCTTGCTGTCCTCATCTCCCACTGGTAACCTCTCAAACGAACCACAAACACTTGGGCTCTGAATCTTCTTTAGGCCTACTAAAACTTCCAACGTACACAGCCTCTCCTGCTCAATTCTGGCCAGAGCTCAACTCCGAAATTGCGAACGTCCAGGGATTGCTCCTACACTAAAGGTGCCAGCCCTGAAACTCTTGCTGGTCTCATCTCCCACTGGTAACCTCTCAAACGAACCACAAACACTTGGGCTCTGAACTTGTTTTAGCCTACTAAAACTTCCAACGTACACAGCCTCTCCTGCTCAATCTGGCCAGAGCTCAACACCGAAATTGCGATCGTCCAAGGATTGCTCCTACACTAAAGGTGCCAGCCCGAAAGCTCTTGCTGGTCCTCATCTCCCACTGGGTAGACCTCTCAAGACGAACCACAACACTTGGGCTCTGAACTTGTTTAGCCTACTAAAACTTCCAAGTACACAGCCTCTCCTGCTCAATCTGGCCAGAGCTCAACACCTGACATTTGCGAACGTCCAGCGTTGCGCTACACTAAAGGTGCCAGCCCTGATAAGCTCTTGCTGGGTCCTCAATCGCCCACTGGTAACCTCTCAAACGTACCACAAACACTGGGCTCTGAACTTGTTTAGCCTACTAAAACTTCCAACGTACACAGCCTCTCCTGCTCATTTGCCAAAATTCCACTCCGAATTTGCGAACGTCCAGGGATTGCTCTACACTAAAGGTGCCAGCCCTGAAAGCTCTTGCTGGTCCTCATCTCCCACTGTTTGTGTAACCTCTCAAACGAACCACAAACACTTGGGCTCTGACTTGTTAGCCTTCTAAAACTGTCCACGTACACAGGCCTCTCCTGCTCAATCTGGGCCAGTGCTCAAAACCGACATTGCGAACGTCCAGCGAGTGCTCCTACACTAAAGGTGCCAGCCCTGAAAGCTCTTGCTGTCCTCATCTCCCTACTGGTAACCTCTCAAACGAACCACAAACACTTGGCTCTGAACTGTTTAGCCTACTAAAACTTCAACGTACACAGCCTCTCTGCTCATCTGGATGCGAACGTCCAGCGATTGCTCCTACACTAAAGGTGCCAGCCCTGAAAGCTCTTGCTGGTCCTCATCTCCCACTGGTAACCTCTCAAACGAACCACAAACACTTGGGCTCTGAACTTCTTTAGCCTACTAAAACTTCCAACGTACACAGCCTCTCCTGCTCAATCTGGCCAGAGCTCAACACCGAAATTGCGAACGTCCAAGGATTGCTCCTACACTAAAGGTGCTGCCCTGAAAGCTCTTGCTGGTCCTCATCTCCCACTGGTAACCTCTCAAACGAACCACAAACACTTGGGCTCTGAACTTGTTTAGCCTACTAAAACTTCCAACGTACACAGCCTCTCCTGCTCAATCTGGCCAGAGCTCAACACCGACATTGCGAACGTCCAAGGATTGCTCCTACACTAAAGGTGCCAGCCCTGAACAGCTCTTGCTGGTCCTCATCTCCCACTGGTAACCTCTCAAACGAACCACAAACACTTGGGCTCTGAACTTCTTTAGTCTACTAAAACTTCCAACGTACACAGCCTCTCCTGCTCAATCTGGCCAGAGCTCAACACCGAAATTGCGAACGTCCAGGGATTGCTCCTACACTAAAGGTGCCAGCCCTGAAAGCTCTTGCTGGTCCTCATCTCCCACTGGTAACCTCTCAAACGAACCACAAACACTTGGGCTCTGAACTTGTTTAGCCTACTAAAACTTCCAACGTACACAGCCTCTCCTGCTCAATCTGGCCAGAGCTCAACACCGAAATTGCGAACGTCCAGCGATTGCTCCTACACTAAAGGTGCCAGCCCTGAAAGCTCTTGCTGGTCCTCATCTCCCACTGGTAACCTCTCAAACGAACCACAAACACTTGGGCTCTGAACTTGTTTAGCCTACTAAAACTTCCAACGTACACAGCCTCTCCTGCTCAATCTGGCCAGAGCTCAACACCGACATTGCGAACGTCCAGGATTGCTCCTACACTAAAGGTGCCAGCCCTGAAAGCTCTTGCTGGTCCTCATCTCCACTGGTAACCTCTCAAACGAACCACAAACACTTGGGCTCTGAACTTGTTTAGCCTACTAAAACTTCCAACGTACACAGCCTCTCCTGCTCAATCTGGCCAGAGCTCAACACCGACATTGCGAACGTCCAGCGATTGCTCCTACACTAAAGGTGCCAGCCCTGAAAGCTCTTGCTGGTCCTCATCTCCCACTGGTAACCTCTCAAACGAACCACAAACACTTGGGCTCTGAACTTGTTTAGCCTACTAAAACTTCCAACGTACACAGCCTCTCCTGCTCAATCTGGCCAGAGCTCAACACCGAAATTGCGAACGTCCAGGGATTGCTCCTACACTAAAGGTGCCAGCCCTGAAAGCTCTTGCTGGTCCTCATCTCCCACTGGTAACCTCTCAAACGAACCACAAACACTTGGGCTCTGAACTTGTTTAGCCTACTAAAACTTCCAACGTACACAGCCTCTCCTGCTCAATCTGGCCAGAGCTCAACACCGACATTGCGAACGTCCAGCGATTGCTCCTACACTAAAGGTGCCAGCCCTGAAAGCTCTTGCTGGTCCTCATCTCCCACTGGTAACCTCTCAAACGAACCACAAACACTTGGGCTCTGAACTTGTTTAGCCTACTAAAACTTCCAACGTACACAGCCTCTCCTGCTCAATCTGGCCAGAGCTCAACACCGACATTGCGAACGTCCAGCGATTGCTCCTACACTAAAGTGCCAGCCCTGAAAGCTCTTGCTGGTCCTCATCTCCCACTGGTAACCTCTCAAACGAACCACAAACACTTGGGCTCTGAACTTGTTTAGCCTACTAAAACTTCCAACGTACACAGCCTCTCCTGCTCAATCTGCCAGAGCTCAACTCCGAAATTGCGAACGTCCAGCGATTGCTCCTACACTAAAGGTGCCAGCCCTGAAAGCTCTTGCTGGTCCTCATCTCCCACTGGTAACCTCTCAAACGAACCACAAACACTTGGGCTCTGAACTTGTTTAGCCTACTAAAACTTCCAACGTACACAGCCTCTCCTGCTCAATCTGGCCAGAGCTCAACACCGAAATTGCGAACGTCCAGCGATTGCTCCTACACTAAAGGTGCCAGCCCTGAAAGCTCTTGCTGGTCCTCATCTCCACTGGTAACCTCTCAAACGAACCACAAACACTTGGGCTCTGAACTTGTTTAGCCTACTAAAACTTCCAACGTACACAGCCTCTCCTGCTCAATCTGGCCAGAGCTCAACACCGACATTGCGAACGTCCAGCGATTGCTCCTACACTAAAGGTGCCAGCCCTGAAAGCTCTTGCTGGTCCTCATCTCCCACTGGTAACCTCTCAAACGAACCACAAACACTTGGGCTCTGAACTTGTTTAGCCTACTAAAACTTCCAACGTACACAGCCTCTCCTGCTCAATCTGGCCAGAGCTCAACACCGACATTGCGACGTCCAGCGATTGCTCCTACACTAAAGTGCCAGCCCTGAAAGCTCTTGCTGGTCCTCATCTCCCACTGGTAACCTCTCAAACGAACCACAAACACTTGGGCTCTGAACTTGTTTAGCCTACTAAAACTTCCAACGTACACAGCCTCTCCTGCTCAATCTGGCCAGAGCTCAACACCGAAATTGCGAACGTCCAGCGATTGCTCCTACACTAAAGGTGCCAGCCCTGAAAGCTCTTGCTGGTCCTCATCTCCACTGGTAACCTCTCAAACGAACCACAAACACTTGGGCTCTGAACTTGTTTAGCCTACTAAAACTTCCAACGTACACAGCCTCTCCTGCTCAATCTGGCCAGAGCTCAACACCGACATTGCGAACGTCCAGCGATTGCTCCTACACTAAAGGTGCCAGCCCTGAAAGCTCTGCTGGTCCTCATCTCCACTGGTAACCTCTCAAACGAACCACAAACACTTGGGCTCTGAACTTGTTTAGCCTACTAAAACTTCCACGTACACAGCCTCTCCTGCTCAATCTGGCCAGAGCTCAACACCGACATTGCGAACGTCCAGCGATTGCTCCTACACTAAAGGTGCCAGCCCTGAAAGCTCTTGCTGGTCCTCATCTCCCACTGGTAACCTCTCAAACGAACCACAAACACTTGGCTCTGAACTTGTTTAGCCTACTAAAACTTCCAACGTACACAGCCTCTCCTGCTCAATCTGGCCAGAGCTCAACACCGAAATTGCGAACGTCCAGCGATTGCTCCTACACTAAAGGTGCCAGCCCTGAAAGCTCTTGCTGGTCCTCATCTCCCACTGGTAACCTCTCAAACGAACCACAAACACTTGGGCTCTGAACTTGTTTAGCCTACTAAAACTTCCAACGTACACAGCCTCTCCTGCTCAATCTGGCCAGAGCTCAACACCGAAATTGCGAACGTCCAGGGATTGCTCCTACACTAAAGGTGCCAGCCCTGAAAGCTCTTGCTGGTCCTCATCTCCCACTGGTAACCTCTCAAACGAACCAC
The DNA here is from genome assembly GCF_030936135.1 of Gavia stellata. Taxonomy (NCBI): domain Eukaryota; kingdom Metazoa; phylum Chordata; class Aves; order Gaviiformes; family Gaviidae; genus Gavia; species Gavia stellata. The sequence goes on from NW_026777030.1 coordinate 54,273, forward strand.
AAACACTTGGGCTCTGAACTTCTTTAGTCTACTAAAACTTCCAACGTACACAGCCTCTCCTGCTCAATCTGGCCAGAGCTCAACACCGAAATTGCGAACGTCCAGCGATTGCTCCTACACTAAAGGTGCCAGCCCTGAAAGCTCTTGCTGGTCCTCATCTCCCACTGGTAACCTCTCAAACGAACCACAAACACTTGGCTCTGACTTGTTTAGCCTACTAAAACTTCCAACGTACACAGCCTCTCCTGCTCAATCTGGCCAGAGCTCAACACCGAAATTGCGAACGTCAGCGGATTGCTCCTACACTAAAGGTGCCAGCCCTGAAAGCTCTTGCTGGTCCTCATCTCCCACTGGTAACCTCTCAAACGAACCACAAACACTTGGGCTCTGAACTTGTTTAGCCTACTAAAACTTCCAACGTACACAGCCTCTCCTGCTCAATCTGGCCAGAGCTCAACACCGAATTGCGAACGTCAGCGATTGCTCCTACACTAAAGGTGCCAGCCCTGAAAGCTCTTGCTGGTCCTCATCTCCCACTGGTAACCTCTCAAACGAACCACAAACACTTGGCCTCTGAACTTGTTTAGCCTACTAAAAACTTCCAACGTACACAGCCTCTCCTGCTCAATCTGGCCAGAGCTCAACACGAAATTGCGAACGTCCAGCGATTGCTCCTACACTAAAGGTGCCAGCCCTGAAAGCTCTTGCTGGTCCTCATCTCCCACTGGTAACCTCTCAAACGAACCACAAACACTTGGCTCTGAACTTGTTTAGCCTACTAAAACTTCCAACGTACACAGCCTCTCCTGCTCAATCTGGCCAGAGCTCAACACCGACATTGCGAACGTCCAGCGATTGCTCCTACACTAAAGGTGCCAGCCCTGAAAGCTCTTGCTGGTCCTCATCTCCCACTGGTAACCTCTCAACGAACCACAAACACTTGGCTCTGAACTTGTTTAGCCTACTAAAACTTCCAACGTACACAGCCTCTCCTGCTCAATCTGGCCAGAGCTCAACACCGAAATTGCGAACGTCCAGGATTGCTCCTACACTAAAGGTGCCAGCCCTGAAAGCTCTTGCTGGTCCTCATCTCCCACTGGTAAACCTCTCAAACGAACCACAAACACTTGGGCTCTGAACTTGTTTAGCCTACTAAAACTTCCAACGTACACAGCCTCTCCTGCTCAATCTGGCCAGAGCTCAACACCGAAATTGCGAACGTCCAGCGATTGCTCCTACACTAAAGGTGCCAGCCCTGAAAGCTCTTGCTGGTCCTCATCTCCCACTGGTAACCTCTCAAACGAACCACAAACACTTGGGCTCTGAACTTGTTAGCCTACTAAAACTTCCAACGTACACAGCCTCCTCCTGCTCAATCTGGCCAGAGCTCAACACCGACATGCGAACGTCCGCGATTGCTCCTACACTAAAGGTGCCAGCCCTGAAAGCTCTTGCTGGTCCTCATCTCCACTGGTAACCTCTCAAACGAACCACAAACACTTGGGCTCTGAACTTGTTTAGCCTACTAAAACTTCCAACTGTACACAGCCTCTCCTGCTCAATCTGGCCAGAGCTCAACACCGAAATTGCGAACGTCCAAGGATTGCTCCTACACTAAAGGTGCCAGCCCTGAAAGCTCTTGCTGGTCCTCATCTCCACTGGTAACCTCTCAAACGAACCAACAAACACTTGGCTCTGAACTTGTTTAGCCTACTAAAACTTCCAACGTACACAGCCTCTCCTGCTCAATCTGGCCAGAGCTCAACACCGAAATTGCGAACGTCCAGCGATTGCTCCTACACTAAAGGTGCCAGCCCTGAAAGCTCTTGCTGGTCCTCATCTCCCACTGGTAACCTCTCAAACGAACCACAAACACTTGGGCTCTGAACTTGTTTAGCCTACTAAAACTTCCAACGTACACAGCCTCTCCTGCTCAATCTGCCAGAGCTCAACACCGAAATTGCGAACGTCCAGCGATTGCTCCTACACTAAAGTGCCAGCCCTGAAAGCTCTTGCTGGTCCTCATCTCCCACTGGTAACCTCTCAAACGAACCACAAACACTTGGGCTCTGAACTTGTTAGCCTACTAAAAACTCCAACGTACACAGCCTCTCCTGCTCAATCTGGCCAGAGCTCAACACCGAAATTGCGAACGTCCAGGATTGCTCCTACACTAAAGGTGCCAGCCCTGAAAGCTCTTGCTGTCCTCATCTCCCACTGGTAACCTCTCAAACGAACACAAACACTTGGCTCTGAACTTGTTTAGCCTACTAAAACTTCAACGTACACAGCCTCTCCTGCTCAATCTGGCCAGAGCTCACACCGAAATATTGCGAACGTCCAGGATTGCTCCTACACTAAAGGTGCCAGCCCTGAAAGCTCTTGCTGGTCCTCATCTCCCACTGA
>NW_026777031.1:0-87994 GCF_030936135.1 Gavia stellata
TTAGCTTCTCCCATAGCCCCTCCTATAGACCCCCACTACCTCCATAGACCCCCCCAGTGCCCCATAGATCCCCCATAGCCCCCCCCAGTGCCCCATAGGCCCCCCATAGACCCCCCACTGCCCCATAGACCCCCCCCAAACCCCTTTGCAGCCCGCCCCCGCCCCCCGGGGCCTGTGTCCACCCTATGGGGATTCTCCAGGGGCTCGTAGAGGGGTTGAGCCTGGTGGCATCGGGGGGGGGGGGGGCGGGTTGGGCCATGAGCTGTCGTCCCCCCCCCCAACCTACAGCCCAGAAATATGCTGGAAAATCACCTTTTCCGGTGGTTTTTTGCCCAAAATTGGCCCTTGTGGGGGCGGTGGGGGGGGGGTGAGGGAAAGGAGTAAGGGGAGAGGAATTTCCTCAGCAACCCGAATTCGCCGGTTTTCCACCCAAAAAAGGCGGCGGGAAGGGGATTATTCACGGCGGGGGCCGGAGCAGACGGCGGGACGCGGGGGTGGGGGTGGGACACGTCCCGTCACGCTCGGACACGCGTGTGCTGCGGGGGGGGCGGGGGGGGGGGCACGGGCACGTGTGTGAGCCACTGGGGGGGCGCACACCCCGCCCCACGCACACGCGTGTGCCCGCGCCCCCCCCAGCACCCAGACCCCCCAGCACCCACAGCCCCACCCCAGCACCCAGACCCCACCCCAGCACCACGGACCCCCCCAGCACCCCACAGACCCACCCCAGCACCCACAGACCCCAGCTCAGCACCCAGAGCCCCACCCAGACCCCCAACTCGGCACCCCCCCGCAGTGCCCAGAGCCCCACCCAGCACCCAAAGCCCCCCCCCGGACCCCCAATTCAGCACCCCCCAGCACCCAGAGCCCCCAGCACCCAGAGTCCCCCCCGACCCCCAACTCAGCACCCCCCCAGCACCCAGAGCCCCACCCAGCACCCAGAGCCCCACCCAGACCCCCAACTCGGCACCCCCCGCAGTGCCCAGACCCCACCCCAGCACCCAGAGCCCCACCCAGCACCCAAAGCCCCCCCCCGGACCCCCAGTTCAGCACCCCCACCCCAGCACCCAGAGCCCCCCCCAGCACCCAAAGCCACCCCCCCGACCCTCAACTCAGCACCCCCCCCAGCACCCAGAGCCCCACCCAGCACCCAGACCGCCCCCAGCACCACGACCCCCCAGCACCTAGACCCCACCCCAGCACCCAGAGCCCCCCCCAGACCCCCAACTCAGCACCCCTACACCCAGCACCCAAAGCCCCCCCCCAGCACCTAGAGCCCCAAATCAGCACCAGAGCACCCCCCCAGCACCCAGAGCCCCCCCCCCAATCCCCAACTCAGCACCCCCACCCAGCACCCAGAGCCCCACCCCAGCACCCAGAGCCCCCCCAGACCCCCAACTCAGCACCCCCACCCCAGCACCCAAAGCCCCCCCCAGCACCTAGAGCCCCAAATCAGCACCCAGAGCCCCCCCCAGACCCCCCAACTCAGCATCCCCCCAGCACCACGACCCCCCCAGCACCACGACCCCACCCCTGCACCCAGAGCCCCCCCAGACCCCCAACTCAGCACCCCTACCCCAGCACCTAGAGCCCCCCCGGACCCCCAATTCAGCCACCCCCAGCACCCAGACCTCACCCGTGCACCCAGAGCCCCCCCCAGACCCCCACCCCAGCACCCAGAGCCCCCCCCAGCACCCCGCCCCGAGCCCCCCCCAGCCCCGGGGGGGCTGACTCAGGCTGGGGTGACTCAGCCGGGTCTCGGCGCCTTCCTGTGGGGCCGGGGGGGGCCGGGGGGGCGGCACGTCCACCTCAGCCCCCGATCCTGCCCGGATTCACCCCAAAATGGGCACTGTACCCCAAAACCACCTGGATCCCCCCCCCCAAACTGACACGGCCCCCAAAACCCCCAGGGATTGACACCCCCCCTCCCAAATCCATGTGGATCCGCCCCAAACTGTCCCTGTACCCCAAAACTGCTCAGATTCACCCCAAAAACTCAGACCCAAACCTGCACGGATTCACCCCAACCCCAGACAGATTCACCCCAAAATCCATGTGGACCCACCCCAAACTGTCCCTGTACCCCAAAACTGCTCAGATTCACCCCAAAACCTCACACAGACCCAAACCCACACGGATTCGCCCCAAAATCCACGTGGATGTGCCCCAAAATCCACATGGATGCGCCCCAAAATGTCCCTGTACCCCAAAACTGCTCAGATTCACCCCAAAACCTCACACAGACCCAAACCCACATGGATTGACCCCAAAATCCACATGGATGCGTCCCAAAATCCACATGGATGCGCCCCAAAATGTCCCTGTACCCCAAAACTGCTCAGATTCACCCCAAAACCTCACACAGATCCAAACCCACATGGATTGACCCCAAAATCCACATGGATCTGCCCCAAACTGTCCCTGTACTCCAAAACTGCTCAGATTCACCCCAAAACCTCACACAGACCCAAACCCGCACGGATTCACCCCAAAATCCACGTGGATCCGCCCCAAAATCCACGTGGATGCACCCCAAACTGTCCCTGTACCCCAAAACTGAGGAGGTTCACCCCAAAGCCTCACACAGTCCTAAACCCACACGATTCACCCCAAAATCCACGTGGATCCGCCCCAAAATCCACGTGGATCTGCCCCAAACTGTCCCTGTACTCCAAAACTGCTCAGATTCACCCCAAAACCTCACACAGACCCAAACCCGCACGGATTCACCCCAAAATCCACGTGGATCCACCCCAAAATCCACATGGATGCGCTCCAAACTGTCCCTGTACCCCAAAACTGAGGAGGTGCACCCCAAAACCTCATCACAGACTCAAACCCACATGGATTCACCCCCAAAATCCACGTGGATCCGCCCCAAACTGTCCCTGTACCCCCAAAACTGAGGAGGTTCACCCCAAAACTGCTCAGATTCACCCCAAAACCTCACACAGACCCAAAACCAGGACAGATTCACCCCAAAACTCTGTGGAACCACCCCAAAACTTGCACAGCCCCCCAGTCCTGTCACCCCATGGCAGGGTCACCCCACGGCAGGGTCACCCTGGGGTGCTGCCGCCCCACGGCACTGCTGCCCCATGGCAGGGCCACCCAAGGACGCTGCCACCCCACAGCAGGGGCCACCCCACGGCATTGTCACCTCCCTCCATGGCACTGCCCATGTCCCCCCCATTGGCATCACCCCACCCCATGTCCCACGACCCCACCCCACGTCCCCACCCCATGTCCCACGTCCCCATCCCCTGTCCCACGACCCCCACCCCATGTCCCCATGCCATGTCCCACGTCCCCACGCCATGTCCCCATGCCACGTCCCACAACCCCACCCCATGTCCCCACCCCATGTCCCACGACCCCACCCCATGTCCCCACGCCACGTCCCACGACCCCACGCCACGTCCCACGACCCTATCCCACGTCCCCACCCCATGTCCCACGACCCCCATCCCATGTCCCCCATGCCACGTCCCACGACCCCTATCCCATGTCCCACGACCCTTATCCCGCGTCCCCACCCCATGTCCCCACGCCATGTCCTACGACCCCACCCATGTCCCATGACCCTATCCCGCGTCCCCACCCCATGTCCCACGACCCCATCCCATGTCCCCACCCCATGTCCCACGACCCCATGCCACGTCCCACGACCCCACCCCATGTCCCACGACCCCACCCCATGTCCCCACCCCATGTCCCACGACCCCACCCCATGTCCCCACGCCACGTCCCCACGACCCTATCCCACGTCCCCACCCCATGTCCCACGACCCCACCTCATGTCCCATGACCCTATCCCGCGTCCCCACCCCATGTCCCACGACCCCATCCCATGTCCCATGTCCTATCAGAGCCCCGCCCCTATCCTGCTCCTGTCCCCAGCCTCACTCCACAGCGGGGACAAGCCACGGCCGGGGCTGGTGGGGGACAGGACAGGGGCTTGGAGATGCTGGGATCAGAGGGATCTCATGGACATTAGGGGAGGGTGTTGGGTGCCCCAGGACAAGGCATGTCACATGATACGGCATGCCCCACAGGGCAACATGTCTGCTGGGAAATGGGTGTCGGCACCCGTCCCTTTGCTCCCGGCACCCGCGCCTCCAGTTCATCCCTCCTATCTCTTACCTGGGATCAAAGGTCCCTCGGGGAGCCTCCGTGTCCCATTCCCGCTGCACCTGCGGTTGGTGGCGGATCAACAAACCAAGATCCGGCCCGCGTCCCCCCCACCAACTCTGAGATCCGGAGAGATGGGGGGTCGTCTGTGGGGTAGCCTCACCATGATCTGCATCTGCTTCCTGGTCATCATGAGAGGTGGGTGCTGCTGCTGGCCCCGGGACCTCCCATCCCACCGCTGCAGCCTCCTCATGATGGAGGTGTCGTGAGGACTGCCAGCTTGGGCACGGGTGGGACCGGGGTCCTCCAAGGACCCCGTGCTGCAGGTCTGGTTTTGGCATCAAACAAGCATGTATTGGGGTCTTTGGGGGTCCATGGGTCTTTGGAACCCAACCGGGGGTCTTAGGAGTCTTAGGAGCATCTTTGGAGAGCCAAGGGTTGGTCTTGGGGGATGGTGGTCTTTAGTGGATGTGGGTCTTTGGAGGTCTGTGGGTTTTGGGGACCCAGCTGGGGGTCTTGGGGGGTCTTTGGAGAACCAAGGGTTCGTCTTTGGGGGGATTTGTTTTTTTTTGTGGGGGCTTTTGGACATCTGTGGTTTTTGGGGACCCAACTGGGGGACTTGGGAGCCTCGTAGGGTCTTTGGAGAACCAAGGGTTGGTCTTTGAGGGGGGGGTCTTCGGTGGATGTGGGTCTTTGGAGCTCTGTGGGTTTTGGGGACCCAACTAGGGGTCTTGGGAGGCCTGGAGAGTCTTTAAAGAACCAGCGAGAGGTCTTTGAGGGATGTTGGTCTGTGGTGGATGTGGGTCTTTGGGGGTCCATGGGTTTTTGGGACCCAAATGGGTGTCTTCGGGGAATCTTTGGAGAACCCATGGCAGGTTTTGGGGGGACGTTGGTCTATAGTGGATGTGGGTGGGTGCGGGGTCAATGGGTTTGGGGGGGATGTGGGTATTTGTGGGGCTAGGGTAGGTGCTGGACACATAGGAGGTGGTGGGAGGGCACCCATCAAGGAGACTGGAGGCTGTTGGGGTGACACCCCATACATGGATCAAGGGTGCACGTAGCCATCAGAAAATTGGGTCAAGATCCAAAGGCCCTTGTGACACCCCAATCTTCTGACTTACGCTGCATAGATGATGCTGACCAGCATGCACCATGGGACAAAGGACAACCAGTCAGGCAGAGTTCGTCTTCACCCAAGACGTGGCATTGGACTCCTCATGCCCCAGAAGTGAAGCTGAACAGCAGAAATGAAGGTCCTCCAGCAGCCACCAGCAGGAGAAACCCATTGGTGCCGGTTGAGAAGCAGGGACAGGCGAGGATGAGGAGGGGCTGCGGTGTTTCAGAAGGATGATGGCACTCCGGTGGAGGAGTTGGGGACTGTCTATCTACCAGAGTTCACAAAAGAAAGAGAGAAGGGTGCACTGGGAACAAGACGAGCGTCAGAGGACACGGAGATACTGCAGGAGAAAGACGTGAGCTGGAGTCTCGACAAACTGGCGACACAGAACATGGACATGCTGGAGAAGACGGATATATCAAAGGACACATCGGACATGAGGGGCATATTTATCATCAATAGAACGCCAAAGTCACGTATCAATACCTGGACATCAAAGAAAATAAAAGCACATCCAGAGACGTGGACAGGGACACCACGGCCACCATGGAGCCAACCACCACTGTGACCATGCCGAGCACAATTGTCACCACCTGGACATCAGGATCACTGAGGAATCGGGGGACACCACGGCCACCACGGAGCCAAGCACCACCGTAACCATGCCGAGCACAATTGTCACCACCTGGACATCGGCGATCACTGAGGAATCGGGGGACACCACGGCCACCACAGAGCCAACCACCACCGTGACCATGCCGAGCACAACTGTCACCACCTGGACATCAGCGAACACAGAGGAATCAGGGGACACCACGGCCACCACAGAGCCAACCACCACCGTGACCATGCCAAGCACAATTGTCACCACCTGGACATCAGGGATCACTGAGGAATCGGGGGACACCACGGCCACCACGGAGCCAACCACCACCGTGACCATGCCGAGCACAATTGTCACCACCTGGACATCGGCGAACACAGAGGAATCGGGGGACACCACGGCCACCACGGAGCCAACCACCACCGTGACCATGCCGAGCACAATTGTCACCACCTGGACATCAGCGAACACAGAGGAATCAGGGGACACCACGGCCACCACGGAGCCAACCACCACCGTGACCATGCCGAGCACAATTGTCACCACCTGGACATCAGAGATGACAGAGGAATCGGGGGACACCACGGCCACCACGGAGCCAACCACCACCGTGACCATGCCGAGCACAATTGTCACCACCTGGACATCAGGGATCACAGAGGAATCGGGGGACACCACGGCCACCACGGAGCCAACCACCACCGTGACCATGCCGAGCACAATTGTCACCACCTGGACATCGGCGATCACTGAGGAATCGGGGGACACCACGGCCACCACAGAGCCAACCACCACCGTGACCATGCCGAGCACAATTGTCACCACCTGGACATCAGGGATCACTGAGGAATCGGGGGACACCACGGCCACCACAGAGCCAACCACCACCGTGACCATGCCAAGCACAATTGTCACCACCTGGACATCGGCGAACACAGAGGAATCGGGGGACACCACGGCCACCACGGAGCCAACCACCACCGTGACCATGCCGAGCACAATTGTCACCACCTGGACATCAGCGAACACAGAGGAATCGGGGACACCACGGCCACCACGGAGCCAACCACCACCGTGACCATGCCAAGCACAATTTTCACCACCTGGACATCGGCGATCACTGAGGAATCGGGGGACACCACGGCCACCACAGAGCCAACCACCACCGTGACCATGCCAAGCACAATTGTCACCACCTGGACATCGGCGATCACTGAGGAATCGGGGGACACCACGGCCACCACAGAGCCAACCACCACCGTGACCATTGCCGAGCACAATTGTCACCACCTGGACATCAGCGAACACAGAGGAATCAGGGGACACCACGGCCACCACGGAGCCAACCACCACCGTGACCATGCCGAGCACAATTGTCACCACCTGGACATCGGTGATCACAGAGGAATCGGGGGACACCACGGCCACCACGGAGCCAACCACCACCGTGACCATGCCGAGCACAATTGTCACCACCTGGACATCAGCGAACACAGAGGAATCAGGGGACACCACGGCCACCACAGAGCAACCACCACCGTGACCATGCCAAGCACAATTGTCACCACCTGGACATCAGGGATTACAGAGGAATCGGGGGACACCCACGGCCACCACGGAGCCAACCACCACCGTGACCATGCCGAGCACAATTGTCACCACCTGGACATCAGCGAACACAGAGGAATCAGGGGACACCACGGCCACCACGGAGCCAACCACCACCGTGACCATGCCGAGCACAATTGTCACCACCTGGACATCAGAGATGACAGAGGAATCGGGGGACACCACGGCCACCACGGAGCCAACCACCACCGTGACCATGCCGAGCACAATTGTCACCACCTGGACATCAGGGATCACAGAGGAATCGGGGGACACCACGGCCACCACGGAGCCAACCACCACCGTGACCATGCCGAGCACAATTGTCACCACCTGGACATCGGCGATCACTGAGGAATCGGGGGACACCACGGCCACCACAGAGCCAACCACCACCGTGACCATGCCGAGCACAATTGTCACCACCTGGACATCAGGGATCACTGAGGAATCGGGGGACACCACGGCCACCACGGAGCCAACCACCACCGTGACCATGCCAAGCACAATTGTCACCACCTGGACATCAGCGAACACAGAGGAATCGGGGGACACCACGGCCACCACGGAGCCAACCACCACCGTGACCATGCCAAGCACAATTGTCACCACCTGGACATCGGCGAACACAGAGGAATCGGGGGACACCACGGCCACCACGGAGCCAACCACCACCGTGACCATGCCGAGCACAATTGTCACCACCTGGACATCAGCGAACACAGAGGAATCGGGGGGACACCACGGCCACCACGGAGCCAACCACCCACCGTGACCATGCCAAGCACAATTGTCACCACCTGGACATCGGCGATCACTGAGGAATCGGGGGACACCACGGCCACCACAGAGCCAACCACCACCGTGACCATGCCGAGCACAATTGTCACCACCTGGACATCGGCGATCACTGAGGAATCGGGGGACACCACGGCCACCACGGAGCCAACCACCACCGTGACCATGCCGAGCACAATTGTCACCACCTGGACATCAGGGATCACTGAGGAATCAGGGGGACACCACGGCCACCACGGAGCCAACCACCACCGTGACCATGCCGAGCACAATTTTCACCACCTGGACATCAGGATCACAGAGGAATCGGGGGGACACCACGGCCGCCACGGAGCCAACCACCACCGTGACCATGCCGAGCACAATTGTCACCACCTGGACATCGGCGAACACAGAGGAATCAGGGGACACCACGGCCACCACGGAGCCAACCACCACCGTGACCATGCCGAGCACAATTGTCACCACCTGGACATCGGCGATCACTGAGGAATCGGGGGACACCACGGCCACCACGGAGCCAACCACCACCGTGACCATGCCGAGCACAATTGTCACACCTGGACATCAGCGAACACAGAGGAATCAGGGGACACCACGGCCACCACAGAGCCAACCACCACCGTGACCATGCCAAGCACAATTGTCACCACCTGGACATCAGGGATCACTGAGGAATCGGGGGACACCACGGCCACCACGGAGCCAACCACCACCGTGACCATGCCGAGCACAACAGTCACCACCTGGACATCAGGGATCACAGAGGAATCAGGGGACACCACGGCCACCACTGATCCTTCCAGCGCCGTGAGCATGTTCAGCTCTACACCTACTGCTGACATCACCAGTCCTACTAGCCCCGATCACCCTCCCAGCTCTCCTGGCCCCACAAGTCCTGGTGGCTCTACAGCTACCACAGCAGGCACCACGACTCCAGCGACCACCACCCCCTCTACTGCTACGATAATTCCCACCACCTTCCATACCACTATGAACACCCCCACCACCAACCCTTCCATGACCCCCACCCCCGACCCTACCACGTCCCCCAACCCCACCACGGTCCCTACCACCACCACCACCCCCACCACGGTCCCTACCACCCCCACGCCCACCATGGTCCCTACCACTACGACCACCCCCACCCCTGACCCTACCACTACGACCACCCCCGACCCTACCATGACCCCCACCACCACCACAGTCCCTACCACGACCCCCCACCCCCCACCACAGTCCCTACCACGACCCCCACCCCCACCCCCGACCCTACCATGACCCCCACCACCACCACAGTCCCTACCACAACCCCCAACCCCACCTCAGTCCCTACCACGACCCCCACCCCCCCACCCCCGACCCTACCATGACCCCCACCACCACCACAGTCCCTACCACAACCCCCAACCCCACCTCAGTCCCTACCACGACCCCCAACCCCACCACAGTCCCTACCACTATGACCATCCCCACCCCCGACCCTACCACTACGACCACCCCCGATCCCATCACCACCACTACGAGTACCAACACCGCCACCACTACAACCACCATGGCGGCCACCACCACCACCCCGACCACTACAGCCACCACCAGTCCAGGTGTGTCTTCCTCCTTGGTGGCACCACCTTGCCATGTCCCTACTCCCTGACCTCCCACCATACCTCAAGAGTTCTCCAGGTGGCTTCGTGCTCCTGGGCTTTCTCCAGGCCGTCTCACAGCATCCATGTCCTGGGGTGCCTCTTCCAGGTCAATGCCAGAATGGGGCCACGTGGGACGGAATCAAGTGCATATGTCCTGACGGGTACTACGGCAACCTCTGCGAGATGGCCATCTGCCAAAATGGTGGCACCTGGGCCAACGGTCTCTGCCAATGCACCGAAAATTTCCACGGCTTTGAGTGCCAGTTGGCCAAGGAGACCATCGAGATCAAAGATGGTAGGGAGCCATCCCAGGCATTGCTACACCGCGCCGGGGCTGCTGTGGGGGGCCACCAACCCCAGCCCTGGGCTGAGGTCACCTCAGAGGGACCAACCTGGGAATGGGGCCACCATGGAGGGACTGACCTGGTCCCCTGATCAAGGGCACCGGGGGGGTGGGGTGGGATGGGGACACCCGGATCTATTGCTTATGGGTCTCCTTCTGCTTGGTGAAGCGATGGTGAATGCGACGGTGGAGATGAAGACGAAGGTTTATAACAGGAATTTCACAGATGAACTCAAAAATAAGTCCTCTCGAGCTTTCAAGGACTTTGAGAAGGACTTCAAGGAGAAGGTCAGGGGGCAACGACACAGGGGGCATCCCCATCCTGGGGCAGCACCCTTGGCGGGGGGTATTCGGGGCATGACGGGGCTGGTGCCAGGATCTCCCCACGGCTCCTCTTTGTCTTCCAGATGAGGGAGGTTTACAAGCAGATAGAGGGCTACCAAGATGTGGTGATCCACGAACTGACGTGAGTGTCCACCGTGGGCCGGGTGGTGTGTCCTCATGGGGTACTGACCACCTCCATCTGCTCCGGCAGGCTGGTCTGGGGTGATGGGACCCACAGGGGTCAATTCGAGGTGATGCTTTCCAAGGTTGGGGCATCCGCATCCCTCCAAGCCATGTGCTGTCCCTGGGGCTCCTCCAGGATGGTCCAAGCCCCATGTAACGGTGGCCACACTGGGGACCCCAAACTGGTCCCAGTTGGGTTCCCTGCAGTGTGGGACCACAACCTAGCTCTGCGAGCCACCGGTGCCTCTTCTCCTTGCAGCCAGGGCAGCATCGTGGTGAACTATACGGTCCTCCTGAAGGTGCTTGCCAGCACCACGGCCAATAAGACAGTGGAGAGCATCTCCGAGAACCTCATCAGCGCCTTCGACAACTACACCAGCTGCAATGAAAGCTGTGAAGGAAACGACTGTGAGTGATGCTAGTGGTTGTCCCCACCACGCGTCGGTTGGCACCAGGGCAAGGTCCTTGGTGGGGGCGTTGAGCCCAAGGGCGCCCACCAGCAGCTGCTCTCTCCATCCCAGGTGCTTTCTGCTTCAACTCTTCATTCACCAGCGTCACCAACTACGGGGTGCAAGAGGTTGAAGCAAGTAAGTGAGCCCACAGGACGCTTGTCCCCAGCCCAGGACCCCTAAACCACATCGCTGCGCACCCTGAGCCATGTACCTCCACCCTTAGGTCTGTGCAACAGCCACACCTCGGAGGATTTCAAGTCCTACTACTCCCCGCTCGTCACTGCCACCGGCGTCGTCTGCATCACCAGATGTCACCAACGTTCTGCCGACCCTTACCCCTGCGTCCACGGCACGTGCATCGTGGCATTCTCGGGACCACAGTGCGAGTAAGCACCCCATTGTGCATCCAACCCCCCCTCCAGAACAGGTGCCCCCCCCGGGTTTGGGGTGAAGCCGGCATCGGTCTTACCTCATGGACATCTCCACCAGGTGCTCGGACCGGTCGGCATTCTGGTACCGAGACAGCGCCTGCAGCTCACGGGTCAGCAAGGTCGGGGTGGCCGTAGGGGTACCGGTGGCCGGGCTGGTCGTGGCCACCACCATCTTCACCGCCTTCCTGGTGCGGGCTCGGAGGCAGAAGAAAGAGTACAGGCAAGTGCATCATCACCGTGGGGTGGGGGGGTCCCGTGGGGACGGTGCCTGGTTCTCATCCGTCTCCATCCCGTCACGCAGGGATAAGCTGACTTCCCGCTCGGAGCTGTATTGCGGCATGGACGAGAGCTGGACCGGGTCCCAGGGCTTTGCCGCCAGCAACCAGGCAGCTACGTGGGAAGGTAACGGGGCTGGTGGGGGGGCTGGATGGCAGTGGACTGGGGGGGGGCTGCGGCACTTGGGGAGCCACTGGTGGTCCACACCACCTCTTCTTCCACCCCGCAGACTTGGAGACCCCCAGCACCACCTACATCAACCTGGAGAAGGTGGACACCTTGCAGAAGGTGGGTGCCACGTCCCCAGGACCCTGATGCTGTCCCATCCCACCCGCTGCAGTGGGGACAATCCCGCCCCCCATCTCACCCCCCATCTCTCCTTCCTCCCCCAGGTCCACATCCAGCGACCGTCCCACATCGTCATCCCCTGAGCGGAGCCACCCAAGAGCCAGCAGCGAGCGGAGGGGAACATGGGGACACGGGGGTGGGTGTGGGTCTCAGGATGGCAAAACCGGGAAATCCACCATCGTCTTCCTCCTTGGGTGGCTGTTTACAACAGCGGTTTTTTGTAGTTGAATAAAAAATTAATTTTATTGTCACCTGCCTGTTTCCACATGCTGTTGGGGACACGCAAGATGGTCCCATGCCCCGTGGTGGGGGGAATGTGGGCTTGGCTGAGGGATGGGGCTGGTGGTGGGATGCAAATCATGCCCAAACCACCCTCAAAACAGAAAGGGAAAAGGTTCGGGATGAGTTAATTGCTGAGTGAGCAATTAGGAATTGCCATCGGATCACCCCAAAGGTGCAAGTCCGATGAGTGACGCACATGGGAGAATTTGTTCTTGTCCCCACCCCGGGGTTAAATATCAGACCGGAGGTTCATCCACGCCTCCTTCCCACCCTCCCCACGGGGAAGGGGGCAAAGGGCTGTGGGGTGGAGGGCAGCTGTGGTGGCTTTGGGGTGGGGGAACATCGAGGGGGGGTCCCAAGGTGGTACCACCCGTGGATGGTGGGTCATGCAAGGAAGGAAACGGGGTCTGGGGTCACCCATCTGCGCATCACCTCCACCCCATACAGGTTATCCTTGGGGGTTGTCACCCCCGAGGTCACCGCTGTTCCCACAGCGGGGTGAGAAAGGTGGAAACGTGCCCAAGTTCGCATGCCATCGCTTGGGCTCCCGGCCAATTCGCACCTTGCCCTGTTCCCGAGTGCTAAAATTAGCAGTTTTATATGTTTTTTCCACCTTACCTGGCAGCTGGGAGGGGTGGGGGGGGGACACAAAGTCCAAACGGTGCCAGAAATACCTTGGCGGTGTGGGGAGGTGTGGCCCCAATCCTACCTGGCAGGTCCTGGTGTGGGGTAAGAGGGTCCCCCGTGGGGAGCAGCAGGGTCCCATGGGGAGAAGCAGGGTGGGTGGGGTGGCATGGGGGGGTGTCACCCCAAAGAAGGGCTGCAAAAGGGGCGGTAATGGCCTCTTGCCCCCTCCCCGAGTCTACATTGGGGCTGTCCCAGTACAAACCAGTATCACCAGAGCCATTCTAGTGTCTTTATTGGGAAGAAAGAGGGGGTCCAGCCCCAGTTTTAGTGGGGGGGATCCTCACCCTTAAAGTGAGTTTGGAGAGGGAAGGGAGTGGGGACACGACCCTGGAGGTGGGGTCATGGCCCGAAAGTGCCAATGGGTGTGAGGTTGTGACCTGTCCAGTGATGACAATTAGTGAGGTCACCACCCTAAAAGTGGGGTCATGACCTGGAAGCAGGGTCACAACCCTAAAAGTGCTCACAAGAAGAGGACAAGGACTCCTGGCATGGGGTCAAAGCCCGCCCTGAAGAGGGTCCAGGCTCTCCCACAGTGCTGGGGCAGACCCCGTACCGCCAGTGACGCCTGTGTGGGGTGATGGTGGTGGTGGGAATCAGCATCCTGGTGCCCCCCACCCTGCCATGGATCAGAGCTGTGTGAAGACCTTCTCCGGCCTCGGGACCTGGACCTGCCGGGGTTGGGGGGCAGGGGGGGAAACAGAGAGGGCGTCAGCAGGAATTGGGGTGACTCCACTGCCCGTGTCCCACCAGGGTGGGCGGGAACTCACCGGTGCTGAGGTGTCCACAGAGTCAAGGTTGACCTGAAAGTTGTCCTCGAGCTGGGCGCCTGTGGGACGAGGGGCCTCAGCAGGGATGCTCGGGGTAGGGATGGAGGGGGGCATGAGCCAGCACCCCCAACCCTATGGCATCACCAGGGACCCTCCCACCCCACACCCACCTTGGTTCTGGAAGGTGAAGCTTCCCGGGAGGCTCCACACGTCAACCGCGTTGTCCTCGTACCACCTCTGCTTCATCGCCTTCTGGGTGCTGGAGACAGCGGGTGGGGGATGCATGTGGGGTCACCACCAGCGGGTCCATCCCTTGCCTGGACCCACCTCCCCCCTGCAAAGGGCCAAGCCCCCCACCCCGGCTCCCCAGGACTCCCACCGCCCTACTGGGCTTTGTTCAGGATGAGGAACATATTGCATCAGACGTTTAAAAAAAAAGAAATAAATAAATCAATGGCTCAACGAGATCTCCCACCCCCGGGAGGACGATGGAGCCAGACTCCCCAAACCCCCACCACCACCTCTCCCCCATCACCTGTAAAACGATCTGGTCCTCTGAGCTCGGAATAAGAAGACGGCGAGGACGGCGACCGTCGTGGCCAGAACTGCCACGGCCAAGCCCAACCCCACCGCCAGCTTGCTGACCCGGGTCTTGCAGCGATCGCCTTGGTACCAGTAGATATCGGTCTCGTAGCAGCTGTGGGGAGGGGATAGAGGGGTGAACGCAAAGCTGGGACCCCCAGAAGCAACCCCCCCCAACCCATTTGTGCAAACTCAAGCCCTGCTTGGAACAAGACCCTCCTCCAAGCCGGGGTTTTTAGCCCATTTCCACGCAGAGAGGAGCTTGGGGATGGGCATGGAGGTTCACCAGAAGGGTTGGATGGAAGTGGGATGGTTTTGGAGGTGGGTGATGGTTTTACCACAGCCCTTACAAGCACTGTGGACCGCTCCGGGTGAGCTGGCACTGCCCCTTGTTGCAGTTGATGGTGCCGGAGGTGCCCGGAGTACAGTTGGATATGCAGTAGAAACCGGAGCTCGTCAGGTTGGGAAAGTAATAGTCCTGGTAGTCGGCAGAAATTGCCTGACGGCAGTAGGCTGGAGAGGGAAGATACGTTGGTTGGGGGGATGTCAGCCACCCCAAACCTGGCTGCATCCCCCCCAGTGGGGCAGCCCCAACCGCTCACCCTCTTCGTCGAAGTTGAGCGAGCTGTTGCTGATCACCACGTCGGAGGAGTTGAAGCACAGCATGTCTACAAAAGAGGTAACATGGGAGGGATGCCGCACAGCCCACTCCCAGGGGTGGCCGTGAGGTTTCAGGTGGGTGGGAAGCTGTCCCCCGCCCCATGGGTTGCCCGACTCCTCCCCGTCCCCTTGCCAGGAAGCTCACAGGTACCATTTGTGCAGTTCTGCTGCTCCACTGCAGCGTGAATTTCTTCCTGCAGGTCCACCGTGATGTTGTGGAGCTTCTCCTGGGTTTGGGTGGTCACCAGCAAGGAGATGATGACGATGTGGTCCACCACCACGCTGCCGGACCTGGTGAGAAAAGCTACCGTCCTGTTGCAAATGCCCTTTTCCCAAGGGATTACCGCAGCTCCTGGGGAGTGGGGCCGGTTAGCGCACCCCAACACCCTCTTCCCATTGACCAGCAGCCCAGCACTCACGTTAGATTCAGGATCTGGATGCCCTTGTAGCCCTCAACGTTGCTGTAGACCGCATTCATCTGAAAGAGAAGAGGTCTCCAGTGGGGATGTTGGGGCCCTATTCCCTTCCCCTCCTCCTGGATCTCCCTCATCTTGGGTGTCCCCCCAAAATATGTCCCAGCGTACCCAGAAAAGATCACGCAGAGAACCCCCCGGCACTTGCAGCACCCATGGGATGCATTTGGATGCATAACCAGGCGCATCACGACCCCAGGTAGGGTCAGCCCCTTCCCCACATCTCTTTACCTGCTTCGTGAAGTCCTCGACAAACTCCAAGTAGGCGGGAGAGCTGGTGTTTCGGAGGTCATCGGTGAACTCCCGGTTGGTGACCCGCAGCTTCACCTGCACTGTCCCGTTTGTCTCTTTTGGGGAAGAGGTGGGGGATGCAAGTCAAGACCAGGGCATGAAGAAGACAGGAGGAGCCCCAAATATCTCCATTTAACACCCATGGCTTTAGGGTTTGTTGCAAAGGAGCCAAGAGAAACTTCCTCCAGCCGTTGCAAGCAGCCGGGAGCTTATCTAGACGTCAGCAGCCCATCTACTCCTCTGGATGCAGGCATTGACCCCACCACTAACTCCTCAACGTTACTGCTGGGCTTCACACACGTGAGCTCCTTAGGGCACTGAAGAGCCTTAAGTGCCCTGACCAGCCTCACCTGAGTCCTCCACCCTCTGCTCATTGGACCATTTAAGCTCAGCCCAGCACACTAAGAGCTTGTCTGAGCTCTGTTGAGGGTGGTTGAGCTCTGTTGAGGGTGATCAACCTCTGGATCCATCCCTAATCCCAGCTCCTGGCTTTATCTTGGACCTGTGTTGTTGCTCCATCCCCTGCTCTTCCTCTCTGATTCCCCCCACCCCGTGCAGATCTTGGCCCTGCCTCACCCAGGGTGCTCAGTACACGCTCTGCCCACGTTTTTGGGTGCTGTGGGACTGTGCCTTGGTTAGGGAGAACGTTGCTTGTGCTATGGTCACTCTTGGTTCATCCTTCCCCCCGTGGAGAACCCCCTCACTGTTGCTCCTTCCCCAGTGGATTTTGTCCTGCACTGGATGAACCTCAACAAGACGGATTTCCTACCAGCGTTTGTTTCGATGGTGTTACTGATGTCCATGCACGTGTCACCCGTGAAACCGATGGGGCACTTGCAGTGGCCGTCCACCCAAGTACCTCCATTATGGCAGAACACTGGAAAAAAAACAAGCCAAGGGAGTGATACCGAATGAAAGGGAAGGAATGTGGCCATCCTGCCTGGAGCAAACGGTGGGCTGGCATGTACCTGGAGTGGTGGTGGGACGGAGAGTAGTGGTGGTGGTGGGAGATGAACTCGTGGTGGTAGGCTTGGGGGATGAAGAGTTGCTGACAGTAGAACTGGTCATGTTGGGAGGCGAAGTCACGTTGTTGGGATGTGTCATGATGGGTGCAGAGGTGCTGGTAACAACACCAGGTACAGAGCTAATGGCGTCTGTGGTTGATGCAGAGGTGATGCTGGCTGTGGGGGCTGCAGGGGGGCTGGTGGCTGTGGAGGGTGCAGGGGTGCTGGTGTCGGTAGTGTTAAGAGAAGAGGTGGGCAAAGAGGTGCTGGAGGCAGTTGTGGTGGGTGCAGAGGTGCCGGAGTCTGTAGTGTGTGCCGAGGTGGTAGTAGCTGTAGTGGTTGCAGAGGTGGTGGTGGCCATAGTGGGAACAGAAGTGCTGGTGGCCGTGGTGGCTTCAGAGGTTCTCAAGGCTGTCGTGGTGGGTTCAGAGGTGGTGGTGGCCATGGTGGGAGCAGATGTTGTGATGTTTGGGGAGGTTTCTGAGATGCCCGTGTCTGTGGTGGGTGCAGAGGTGGAGGTAGCTGTAGTGGGTGTAGAAGTGGTGGTGGCCGTGTTGGGAGCAGATGTTGTGGTGTCTGTGGAGGGTTGGGAGATGCCCATGTCTGTGGTGGTTGCAGAGGTGGTGGTAGTTGTGGTAAGAGCAGATGTGCTGGTAGCTGTGGTGGGAGCAGTAGTGCTGGTTGCCGTGGTGGTTGCAGAGGTGCCCGTGGTGGTGGTGGGAGTAGAGGAGCCGGTGTCTGTGGAGGGAACAGATGTGCCAGTGCCTGTGGTGGGTGCAGAGGTGGAGGTAGCTGTGTTGGTTGGAGAGGTGGTGGTGGCCATGGTGGTTTCAGCTGTGCTGGTGGCCGTGGTGGCTTCAGAGGTTCTCAAGGCTGTGGTGGTGGTTGGAGAGTTGGTGGTGTCCATAGTGGGTGCAGAGGTACCAGTGGCCGTGGTGGCTTCAGAGGTTCTCAAGGCTGTGGTGGTGGTAGCAGAGGTGGTGGTGGCCACGGTGGTTTCAGCTGTGCTGGTGGCCGTGGTGGCTTCAGAGGTTCTCAAGGCTGTGGTGGTGGGTTCAGAGGTGGTGGTGGCCATGGCAGGAGCAGATGTTGTGGTGTCTGGGGAGGTTTCTGAGATGCCCGTGTCTGTGGTGGGTGCAGAGGTGGTGGTAGCTGTGGTAAGAGCAGATGTGCTGGTAGCTGTGGTGGTAGCAGAGGAGGTGGTGGCCATAGTGGGTGCAGAGGTGCCGGTGGCTGTGGTGGCTTCAGAGGTTCTCAAGGCCGTTGTGGTGGTAGCAGAGGTGGTGGTGGCCACTGTGGTTTCAGAGGTGGTGGTGGCCATGGTGGGAGCAGATGTGTCGGAATCTGTAGTGTGTGCAGAGGTGGTAGCAGCTGTAGTGGTTGCAGAGGTGGTGGTGGCCGTGGTGGGAACAGAAGTGCTTGTGCCTGTGGTGACTTCAGAGGCGCTCAAGGCTGTAGTGGTGGGAGCAGAGGTGCCGGTGCCTGTGGTGTGTGCAGAGGTGGTGGTGGCCATTGTGGCTGCGGATGTGCCAGTGTGTGCAGTGGGTGCAGAGGTGGAGGTAGCTGTGGTGGGTGTAGAAGTGGTGGTAGCTGTGTTGGGAGCAGAGGTGCTGGTGTCTGTGGAGGGTTGAGAGATGCCCATGCCTGTGGTGGTAGCAGAGGTGGTGGTGGCCATGGTGGTTTCAGCTGTGCTGGTGGCCGTGGTGGCTTCAGAGGTTCTCAAGGCTGTGGTGGTGCGTTCAGAGGTGGTGGTGGCCATGGCAGGAGCAGATGTTGTGGTGTCTGGGGAGGTTTCTGAGATGCCCGTGTCTGTGGTGGGTGCAGAGGTGGTGGTAGCTGTGGTAAGAGCAGATGTGCTGGTAGCTGTGGTGGGAGCAGTAGTGCTGGTTGCAGAGGTGGGTGTAGAGGTGCCCATGGTGGTGGTGGGAGTAGAGGTGCCGGTGTCTGTGGAGGGAGCAGATGTGGTGGTGCCTGTGGTGGGTGCAGAGGTGCTGGTAGCTGTGGTGCTTTCAGAGGTGCCGGTGGCCGTGGTGGCTTCAGAGGTTCTCAAGGCTGTGGTGGTGGGCACAGAGGTGGTCGTGGCCATTGTGGCTGCAGATGTGCCAGTGTGTGCAGTGGGTGCAGAGGTGGAGGTAGCTGTGTTGGTTGGAGAGGTGGTGGTGGCCATGGTGGTTTCAGCTGTGCTGGTGGCCGTGGTGGCTTCAGAGGTTCTCAAGGCTGTGGTGGTGGTAGCAGAGGTGGTGGTGTCCATAGTGGGTGCAGAGGTACCAGTGGCCGTGGTGGCTTCAGAGGTTCTCAAGGCTGTGGTGGTGGTAGCAGAGTTGGTGGTGTCCATAGTGGGTGCAGAGGTACCAGTGGCCGTGGTGGCTTCAGAGGTTCTCAAGGCTGTAGTGGTGGTCGCAGAGGTGGTGGTGGCCATGGTGGGAGCAGATGTGCCAGAGTCTGTAGTGTGTGCCGAGGTGGTAGTAGCTGTAGTGGGAGCAGAGGTGGTGGTGCCCGTGGTGGGTTCAAAGGGGCTGGTGGCAGTGGAGATTGCAGAGGTGCCAGTGGTGGTGGTCATGGGAGTAGACATGCTGTTGCCTGTGGAGGGTTCGTAGGTGCTGTAGGCCACGGTGGTACGTGCAGAGGTGGTGGTGGCAGTGGTGGTTTCAGATATGCCATTGTCCGTGGAGGGCTGAGAGGATCTGGTAAATGTGGTGGGTTCCGAAGTGCTGAAGGCCGTGGTGGTGGGTGCAGGGGTGCTGGTGACTGTGGTGGGTTCAGAGGTGGCCATGGTGGATGCAGATGTGAGAGTGTCTGTAATGGGAGTAGAGGTGGTGGTGGCCACGGTGGTTTCAGCTGTGCTGGTGGCCGTGGTGGCTTCAGAGGTTCTCAAGGCTGTGGTGGTGGGCACAGAGATGGTCGTGGCCATTGTGGCTGCAGATGTGCCAGTGTGTGCAGTGGGTGCAGAGGTGGAGGTAGCTGTGTTGGTTGGAGAGGTGGTGGTGGCCATGGTGGTTTCAGCTGTGCTGGTGGCCGTGGTGGCTTCAGAGGTTCTCAAGGCTGTGGTGGTGGTAGCAGAGTTGGTGGTGTCCATAGTGGGTGCAGAGGTACCAGTGGCCGTGGTGGCTTCAGAGGTTCTCAAGGCTGTGGTGGTGGGAGCAGAGGTGGTGGTGGCCATGGTGGGAGCAGATGTGCCAGAGTCTGTAGTGTGTGCCGAGGTGGTAGTAGCTGTAGTGGGAGCAGAGGTGGTGGTGCCCGTGGTGGGTTCGAAGGGGCTGGTGGCAGTGGAGATTGCAGAGGTGCCAGTGGTGGTGGTCATGGGAGTAGACATGCTGTTGCCTGTGGAGGGTTCGTAGGTGCTGTAGGCCACGGTGGTACGTGCAGAGGTGGTGGTGGCAGTGGTGGTTTCAGATATGCCATTGTCCGTGGAGGGCTGAGAGGATCTGGTAAATGTGGTGGGTTCCGAAGTGCTGAAGGCCGTGGTGGTGGGTGCAGGGGTGCTGGTGACTGTGGTGGGTTCAGAGGTGGCCATGGTGGATGCAGATGTGAGAGTGTCTGTAATGGGAGTAGAGGTGGTGGTGGCCACGGTGGTTTCAGCTGTGCTGGTGGCCGTGGTGGCTTCAGAGGTTCTCAAGGCTGTGGTGGTGGGTTCAGAGGTGGTGGTGGCCATGGCAGGAGCAGATGTTGTGGTGTCTGGGGAGGTTTCTGAGATGCCCGTGTCTGTGGTGGGTGCAGAGGTGGTGGTAGCTGTGGTAAGAGCAGATGTGCTGGTAGCTGTGGTGGTAGCAGAGGAGGTGGTGGCCATAGTGGGTGCAGAGGTGCCGGTGGCTGTGGTGGCTTCAGAGGTTCTCAAGGCTGTGGTGGTGGGTTCAGAGGTGGTGGTGGCCATGGTGGGAGCAGATGTGTCAGAGTCTGTAGTGTGTGCAGAGGTGGTAGCAGCTGTAGTGGTTGCAGAGGTGGTGGTGGCCGTGGTGGGAACAGAAGTGCTTGTGCCTGTGGTGACTTCAGAGGCGCTCAAGGCTGTAGTGGTGGGAGCAGAGGTGCCGGTGCCTGTGGTGTGTGCAGAGGTGGTGGTGGCCATTGTGGCTGCGGATGTGCCAGTGTGTGCAGTGGGTGCAGAGGTGGAGGTAGCTGTGGTGGGTGTAGAAGTGGTGGTAGCTGTGTTGGGAGCGGAGGTGCTGGTGTCTGTGGAGGGTTGAGAGATGCCCGTGCCTGTGGTGGTAGCAGAGGTGGTGGTGGCCATGGTGGTTTCAGCTGTGCTGGTGGCTGTGGTGGCTTCAGAGGTTCTCAAGGCTGTGGTGGTGGGTGCAGAGGTGGTGGTAGCTGTGGTAAGAGCAGATGTGCTGGTAGCTGTGGTGGGAGCAGTAGTGCTGGTTGCAGAGGTGGGTGTAGAGGTGCCCATGGTGGTGGTGGGAGTAGAGGTGCCGGTGTCTGTGGAGGGAGCAGATGTGGTGGTGCCTGTGGTGGGTGCAGAGGTGCTGGTAGCTGTGGTGCTTTCAGAGGTGCCGGTGGCCGTGGTGGCTTCAGAGGTTCTCAAGGCTGTGGTGGTGGGCACAGAGGTGGTCGTGGCCATTGTGGCTGCAGATGTGCCAGTGTGTGCAGTGGGTGCAGAGGTGGAGGTAGCTGTGTTGGTTGGAGAGGTGGTGGTGGCCATGGTGGTTTCAGCTGTGCTGGTGGCCGTCGTGGCTTCAGAGGTTCTCAAGGCTGTGGTGGTGGTAGCAGAGTTGGTGGTGTCCATAGTGGGTGCAGAGGTACCAGTGGCCGTGGTGGCTTCAGAGGTTCTCAAGGCTGTGGTGGTGGTAACAGAGTTGGTGGTGTCCATAGTGGGTGCAGAGGTACCAGTGGCCGTGGTGGCTTCAGAGGTTCTCAAGGCTGTAGTGGTGGTCGCAGAGGTGGTGGTGGCCATGGTGGGAGCAGATGTGCCAGAGTCTGTAGTGTGTGCCGAGGTGGTAGTAGCTGTAGTGGGAGCAGAGGTGGTGGTGCCCGTGGTGGGTTCGAAGGGGCTGGTGGCAGTGGAGATTGCAGAGGTGCCAGTGGTGGTGGTCATGGGAGTAGACATGCTGTTGCCTGTGGAGGGTTCGTAGGTGCTGTAGGCCACGGTGGTACGTGCAGAGGTGGTGGTGGCAGTGGTGGTTTCAGATATGCCATTGTCCGTGGAGGGCTGAGAGGATCTGGTAAATGTGGTGGGTTCCGAAGTGCTGAAGGCCGTGGTGGTGGGTGCAGGGGTGCTGGTGACTGTGGTGGGTTCAGAGGTGGCCATGGTGGATGCAGATGTGAGAGTGTCTGTAATGGGAGTAGAGGTGGTGGTGGCCACGGTGGTTTCAGCTGTGCTGGTGGCCGTGGTGGCTTCAGAGGTTCTCAAGGCTGTGGTGGTGGGTTCAGAGGTGGTGGTGGCCATGGCAGGAGCAGATGTTGTGGTGTCTGGGGAGGTATCTGAGATGCCCGTGTCTGTGGTGGGTGCAGAGGTGGTGGTAGCTGTGGTAAGAGCAGATGTGCTGGTAGCTGTGGTGGTAGCAGAGGAGGTGGTGGCCATAGTGGGTGCAGAGGTGCCGGTGGCTGTGGTGGCTTCAGAGGTTCTCAAGGCCGTTGTGGTGGTAGCAGAGGTGGTGGTGGCCACTGTGGTTTCAGAGGTGGTGGTGGCCATGGTGGGAGCAGATGTGTCGGAGTCTGTAGTGTGTGCCGAGGTGGTAGTAGCTGTAGTGGTTGCAGAGGTGGTGGTGCCCGTGGTGGGTTCGAAGGGGCTGGTGGCAGTGGAGATTGCAGAGGTGCCAGTGGTGGTGGTCATGGGAGTAGACATGCTGTTGCCTGTGGAGGGTTCGTAGGTGCTGTAGGCCACGGTGGTACGTGCAGAGGTGGTGGTGGCAGTGGTGGTTTCAGATATGCCATTGTCCGTGGAGGGCTGAGAGGATCTGGTAAATGTGGTGGGTTCCGAAGTGCTGAAGGCCGTGGTGGTGGGTGCAGGGGTGCTGGTGACTGTGGTGGGTTCAGAGGTGGCCATGGTGGATGCAGATGTGAGAGTGTCTGTAATGGGAGTAGAGGTGGTGGTGGCCACGGTGGTTTCAGCTGTGCTGGTGGCCGTGGTGGCTTCAGAGGTTCTCAAGGCTGTGGTGGTGGGTTCAGAGGTGGTGGTGGCCATGGCAGGAGCAGATGTTGTGGTGTCTGGGGAGGTTTCTGAGATGCCCGTGTCTGTGGTGGGTGCAGAGGTGGTGGTAGCTGTGGTAAGAGCAGATGTGCTGGTAGCTGTGGTGGTAGCAGAGGAGGTGGTGGCCATAGTGGGTGCAGAGGTGCCGGTGGCTGTGGTGGCTTCAGAGGTTCTCAAGGCTGTGGTGGTGGGTTCAGAGGTGGTGGTGGCCATGGTGGGAGCAGATGTGTCAGAGTCTGTAGTGTGTGCAGAGGTGGTAGCAGCTGTAGTGGTTGCAGAGGTGGTGGTGGCCGTGGTGGGAACAGAAGTGCTTGTGCCTGTGGTGACTTCAGAGGCGCTCAAGGCTGTAGTGGTGGGAGCAGAGGTGCCGGTGCCTGTGGTGTGTGCAGAGGTGGTGGTGGCCATTGTGGCTGCGGATGTGCCAGTGTGTGCAGTGGGTGCAGAGGTGGAGGTAGCTGTGGTGGGTGTAGAAGTGGTGGTAGCTGTGTTGGGAGCGGAGGTGCTGGTGTCTGTGGAGGGTTGAGAGATGCCCGTGCCTGTGGTGGTAGCAGAGGTGGTGGTGGCCATGGTGGTTTCAGCTGTGCTGGTGGCTGTGGTGGCTTCAGAGGTTCTCAAGGCTGTGGTGGTGGGTGCAGAGGTGGTGGTAGCTGTGGTGGGAGCAGATGTGCTGGTAGCTGTGGTGGGAGCAGTAGTGCTGGTTGCCGAGGTGGGTGCAGAGTTGCCCATGGCGGTGGTGGGAGTAGAGGTGCCGGTGTCTGTGGAGGGAGCAGATGTGGTGGTGCCTGTGGTGGTTGCAGAGGTGCTGGTGGCCATGGTGGTTTCAGCTGTGGTGGCTTCAGAGGTTCTCAAGGCTGTGGTGGTGGGAGCAGAGGTGGTGGTAGCTGTGGTAAGAGCAGATGTGCTGGTAGCTGTGGTGGGAGCAGTAGTGCTGGTTGCAGAGGTGGGTGTAGAGGTGCCCATGGTGGTGGTGGGAGTAGAGGTGCCGGTGTCTGTGGAGGGAGCAGATGTGGTGGTGCCTGTGGTGGGTGCAGAGGTGCTGGTAGCTGTGGTGCTTTCAGAGGTGCCGGTGGCCGTGGTGGCTTCAGAGGTTCTCAAGTCTGTGGTGGTGGTAGCAGAGTTGGTGGTGTCCATAGTGGGTGCAGAGGTACCAGTGGCCGTGGTGGCTTCAGAGGTTCTCAAGGCTGTGGTGGTGGTAGCAGAGTTGGTGGTGTCCATAGTGGGTGCAGAGGTACCAGTGGCCGTGGTGGCTTCAGAGGTTCTCAAGGCTGTAGTGGTGGTCGCAGAGGTGGTGGTGGCCATGGTGGGAGCAGATGTGCCAGAGTCTGTAGTGTGTGCCGAGGTGGTAGTAGCTGTAGTGGGAGCAGAGGTGGTGGTGCCCGTGGTGGGTTCGAAGGGGCTGGTGGCAGTGGAGATTGCAGAGGTGCCAGTGGTGGTGGTCATGGGAGTAGACATGCTGTTGCCTGTGGAGGGTTCGTAGGTGCTGTAGGCCACCGTGGTACGTGCAGAGGTGGTGGTGGCAGTGGTGGTTTCAGATATGCCATTGTCCGTGGAGGGCTGAGAGGATCTGGTAAATGTGGTGGGTTCCGAAGTGCTGAAGGCCGTGGTGGTGGGTGCAGGGGTGCTGGTGACTGTGGTGGGTTCAGAGGTGGCCATGGTGGATGCAGATGTGAGAGTGTCTGTAATGGGAGTAGAGGTGGTGGTGGCCACGGTGGTTTCAGCTGTGCTGGTGGCTGTGGTGGCTTCAGAGGTTCTCAAGGCTGTGGTGGTGGTTGCAGAGGTGGTGGTAGCTGTGGTAAGAGCAGATGTGCTGGTAGCTGTGGTGGGAGCAGATGTGCTGGTGGCTGTGGTGGGAGCAGTAGTGCTGGTTGCAGAGCTGGGTGCAGAGTTGCCCATGGCGGTGGTGGGAGTAGAGGTGCCGGTGTCTGTGGAGGGAGCAGATGTGCCGGTGCCTGTGGTGGTTGCAGAGGTGCTGGTGGCCGTGGTGGCTTCAGAGGTTCTCAAGGCTGTGGTGGTGGGCACAGAGATGGTCGTGGCCATTGTGGCTGCAGATGTGCCAGTGTGTGCAGTGGGTGCAGAGGTGGAGGTAGCTGTGTTGGTTGGAGAGGTGGTGGTGGCCACGGTGGTTTCAGCTGTGCTGGTGGCCGTCGTGGCTTCAGAGGTTCTCAAGGCTGTGGTGGTGGTAGCAGAGGTGGTGGTGGCCACGGTGGTTTCAGCTGTGCTGGTGGCCGTGGTGGCTTCAGAGGTTCTCAAGGCTGTGGTGGTGGTCGCAGAGGTGGTGGTGGCCATGGTGGGAGCAGATGTGCCAGAGTCTGTAGTGTGTGCCGAGGTGGTAGTAGCTGTAGTGGGAGCAGAGGTGGTGGTGCCCGTGGTGGGTTCGAAGGGGCTGGTGGCAGTGGAGATTGCAGAGGTGCCAGTGGTGGTGGTCATGGGAGTAGACATGCTGTTGCCTGTGGAGGGTTCGTAGGTGCTGTAGGCCACCGTGGTACGTGCAGAGGTGGTGGTGGCAGTGGTGGTTTCAGATATGCCATTGTCCGTGGAGGGCTGAGAGGATCTGGTAAATGTGGTGGGTTCCGAAGTGCTGAAGGCCGTGGTGGTGGGTGCAGGGGTGCTGGTGACTGTGGTGGGTTCAGAGGTGGCCATGGTGGATGCAGATGTGAGAGTGTCTGTAATGGGAGTAGAGGTGGTGGTGGCCACGGTGGTTTCAGCTGTGCTGGTGGCCGTGGTGGCTTCAGAGGTTCTCAAGGCTGTGGTGGTGGGTTCAGAGGTGGTGGTGGCCATGGCAGGAGCAGATGTTGTGGTGTCTGGGGAGGTTTCTGAGATGCCCGTGTCTGTGGTGGGTGCAGAGGTGGTGGTAGCTGTGGTAAGAGCAGATGTGCTGGTAGCTGTGGTGGTAGCAGAGGAGGTGGTGGCCATAGTGGGTGCAGAGGTGCCGGTGGCTGTGGTGGCTTCAGAGGTTCTCAAGGCTGTGGTGGTGGGTTCAGAGGTGGTGGTGGCCATGGTGGGAGCAGATGTGTCAGAGTCTGTAGTGTGTGCAGAGGTGGTAGTAGCTGTAGTGGTTGCAGAGGTGGTGGTGGCCATGGTGGGAACAGAAGTGCTTGTGCCTGTGGTGACTTCAGAGGCGCTCAAGGCTGTCGTGGTGGGTTCAGAGGTGGTGGTGGCCATGGTGGGAGCAGATGTTGTGATGTTTGGGGAGGTTTCTGAGATGCCCGTGTCTGTGGTGGGTGCAGAGGTGGAGGTAGCTGTAGTGGGTGTAGAAGTGGTGGTGGCCGTGTTGGGAGCAGATGTTGTGGTGTCTGTGGAGGGTTGGGAGATGCCCATGTCTGTGGTGGTTGCAGAGGTGGTGGTAGTTGTGGTAAGAGCAGATGTGCTGGTAGCTGTGGTGGGAGCAGTAGTGCTGGTTGCCGTGGTGGTTGCAGAGGTGCCCGTGGTGGTGGTGGGAGTAGAGGAGCCGGTGTCTGTGGAGGGAACAGATGTGCCAGTGCCTGTGGTGGGTGCAGAGGTGGAGGTAGCTGTGTTGGTTGGAGAGGTGGTGGTGGCCATGGTGGTTTCAGCTGTGCTGGTGGCCGTGGTGGCTTCAGAGGTTCTCAAGGCTGTGGTGGTGGTTGGAGAGTTGGTGGTGTCCATAGTGGGTGCAGAGGTACCAGTGGCCGTGGTGGCTTCAGAGGTTCTCAAGGCTGTGGTGGTGGTAGCAGAGGTGGTGGTGGCCACGGTGGTTTCAGCTGTGCTGGTGGCCGTGGTGGCTTCAGAGGTTCTCAAGGCTGTGGTGGTGGGTTCAGAGGTGGTGGTGGCCATGGCAGGAGCAGATGTTGTGGTGTCTGGGGAGGTATCTGAGATGCCCGTGTCTGTGGTGGGTGCAGAGGTGGTGGTAGCTGTGGTAAGAGCAGATGTGCTGGTAGCTGTGGTGGTAGCAGAGGAGGTGGTGGCCATAGTGGGTGCAGAGGTGCCGGTGGCTGTGGTGGCTTCAGAGGTTCTCAAGGCCGTTGTGGTGGTAGCAGAGGTGGTGGTGGCCACTGTGGTTTCAGAGGTGGTGGTGGCCATGGTGGGAGCAGATGTGTCGGAATCTGTAGTGTGTGCAGAGGTGGTAGCAGCTGTAGTGGTTGCAGAGGTGGTGGTGGCCGTGGTGGGAACAGAAGTGCTTGTGCCTGTGGTGACTTCAGAGGCGCTCAAGGCTGTAGTGGTGGGAGCAGAGGTGCCGGTGCCTGTGGTGTGTGCAGAGGTGGTGGTGGCCATTGTGGCTGCGGATGTGCCAGTGTGTGCAGTGGGTGCAGAGGTGGAGGTAGCTGTGGTGGGTGTAGAAGTGGTGGTAGCTGTGTTGGGAGCGGAGGTGCTGGTGTCTGTGGAGGGTTGAGAGATGCCCGTGCCTGTGGTGGTAGCAGAGGTGGTGGTGGCCATGGTGGTTTCAGCTGTGCTGGTGGCTGTGGTGGCTTCAGAGGTTCTCAAGGCTGTGGTGGTGGGAGCAGAGTTGGTGGTGTCCATAGTGGTTGCAGAGGTGCTGGTGGCCGTGGTGGCTTCAGAGGTTCTCAAGGCTGTAGTGGTGGTCGCAGAGGTGGTGGTGGCCATGGTGGGAGCAGATGTGCCAGAGTCTGTAGTGTGTGCCGAGGTGGTAGTAGCTGTAGTGGGAGCAGAGGTGGTGGTGCCCGTGGTGGGTTCGAAGGGGCTGGTGGCAGTGGAGATTGCAGAGGTGCCAGTGGTGGTGGTCATGGGAGTAGACATGCTGTTGCCTGTGGAGGGTTCGTAGGTGCTGTAGGCCACGGTGGTACGTGCAGAGGTGGTGGTGGCAGTGGTGGTTTCAGATATGCCATTGTCCGTGGAGGGCTGAGAGGATCTGGTAAATGTGGTGGGTTCCGAAGTGCTGAAGGCCGTGGTGGTGGGTGCAGGGGTGCTGGTGACTGTGGTGGGTTCAGAGGTGGCCATGGTGGATGCAGATGTGAGAGTGTCTGTAATGGGAGTAGAGGTGGTGGTGGCCACGGTGGTTTCAGCTGTGCTGGTGGCCGTGGTGGCTTCAGAGGTTCTCAAGGCTGTGGTGGTGGGTTCAGAGGTGGTGGTGGCCATGGCAGGAGCAGATGTTGTGGTGTCTGGGGAGGTTTCTGAGATGCCCGTGTCTGTGGTGGGTGCAGAGGTGGTGGTAGCTGTGGTAAGAGCAGATGTGCTGGTAGCTGTGGTGGTAGCAGAGGAGGTGGTGGCCATAGTGGGTGCAGAGGTGCCGGTGGCTGTGGTGGCTTCAGAGGTTCTCAAGGCTGTGGTGGTGGGTTCAGAGGTGGTGGTGGCCATGGTGGGAGCAGATGTGTCAGAGTCTGTAGTGTGTGCAGAGGTGGTAGCAGCTGTAGTGGTTGCAGAGGTGGTGGTGGCCGTGGTGGGAACAGAAGTGCTTGTGCCTGTGGTGACTTCAGAGGCGCTCAAGGCTGTAGTGGTGGGAGCAGAGGTGCCGGTGCCTGTGGTGTGTGCAGAGGTGGTGGTGGCCATTGTGGCTGCGGATGTGCCAGTGTGTGCAGTGGGTGCAGAGGTGGAGGTAGCTGTGGTGGGTGTAGAAGTGGTGGTAGCTGTGTTGGGAGCGGAGGTGCTGGTGTCTGTGGAGGGTTGAGAGATGCCCGTGCCTGTGGTGGTAGCAGAGGTGGTGGTGGCCATGGTGGTTTCAGCTGTGCTGGTGGCTGTGGTGGCTTCAGAGGTTCTCAAGGCTGTGGTGGTGGGTGCAGAGGTGGTGGTAGCTGTGGTAAGAGCAGATGTGCTGGTAGCTGTGGTGGGAGCAGTAGTGCTGGTTGCAGAGGTGGGTGTAGAGGTGCCCATGGTGGTGGTGGGAGTAGAGGTGCCGGTGTCTGTGGAGGGAGCAGATGTGGTGGTGCCTGTGGTGGGTGCAGAGGTGCTGGTAGCTGTGGTGCTTTCAGAGGTGCCGGTGGCCGTGGTGGCTTCAGAGGTTCTCAAGGCTGTGGTGGTGGGCACAGAGGTGGTGGTGGCCATTGTGGCTGCAGATGTGCCAGTGTGTGCAGTGGGTGCAGAGGTGGAGGTAGCTGTGTTGGTTGCAGAGGTGGTGGAGGCCATGGTGGTTTCAGCTGTGCTGGTGGCCGTCGTGGCTTCAGAGGTTCTCAAGGCTGTGGTGGTGGGAGCAGAGGTGGTGGTGTCCATAGTGGGTGCAGAGGTACCAGTGGCCGTGGTGGCTTCAGAGGTTCTCAAGGCTGTAGTGGTGGTCGCAGAGGTGGTGGTGGCCATGGTGGGAGCAGATGTGCCAGAGTCTGTAGTGTGTGCCGAGGTGGTAGTAGCTGTAGTGGGAGCAGAGGTGGTGGGGCCCGTGGTGGGTTCGAAGGGGCTGGTGGCAGTGGAGATTGCAGAGGTGCCAGTGGTGGTGGTCATGGGAGTAGACATGCTGTTGCCTGTGGAGGGTTCGTAGGTGCTGTAGGCCACGGTGGTACGTGCAGAGGTGGTGGTGGCAGTGGTGGTTTCAGATATGCCATTGTCCGTGGAGGGCTGAGAGGATCTGGTAAATGTGGTGGGTTCCGAAGTGCTGAAGGCCGTGGTGGTGGGTGCAGGGGTGCTGGTGACTGTGGTGGGTTCAGAGGTGGCCATGGTGGATGCAGATGTGAGAGTGTCTGTAATGGGAGTAGAGGTGGTGGTGGCCACGGTGGTTTCAGCTGTGCTGGTGGCCGTGGTGGCTTCAGAGGTTCTCAAGGCTGTGGTGGTGGGTTCAGAGGTGGTGGTGGCCATGGCAGGAGCAGATGTTGTGGTGTCTGGGGAGGTTTCTGAGATGCCCGTGTCTGTGGTGGGTGCAGAGGTGGTGGTAGCTGTGGTAAGAGCAGATGTGCTGGTAGCTGTGGTGGTAGCAGAGGAGGTGGTGGCCATAGTGGGTGCAGAGGTGCCGGTGGCTGTGGTGGCTTCAGAGGTTCTCAAGGCCGTTGTGGTGGTAGCAGAGGTGGTGGTGGCCACTGTGGTTTCAGAGGTGGTGGTGGCCATGGTGGGAGCAGATGTGTCGGAGTCTGTAGTGTGTGCAGAGGTGGTAGTAGCTGTAGTGGTTGCAGAGGTGGTGGTGGCCGTGGTGGGAACAGAAGTGCTTGTGCCTGTGGTGACTTCAGAGGCGCTCAAGGCTGTGGTGGTGGGAGCAGAGGTGCCGGTGCCTGTGGTGTGTGCAGAGGTGGTGGTGGCCATTGTGGCTGCGGATGTGCCAGTGTGTGCAGTGGGTGCAGAGGTGGAGGTAGCTGTGGTGGGTGTAGAAGTGGTGGTAGCTGTGTTGGGAGCGGAGGTGCTGGTGTCTGTGGAGGGTTGAGAGATGCCCGTGCCTGTGGTGGTAGCAGAGGTGGTGGTGGCCATGGTGGTTTCAGCTGTGCTGGTGGCTGTGGTGGCTTCAGAGGTTCTCAAGGCTGTGGTGGTGGGTGCAGAGGTGGTGGTAGCTGTGGTGGGAGCAGATGTGCTGGTAGCTGTGGTGGGAGCAGTAGTGCTGGTTGCCGAGGTGGGTGCAGAGTTGCCCATGGCGGTGGTGGGAATAGAGGTGCCGGTGTCTGTGGAGGGAGCAGATGTGGTGGTGCCTGTGGTGGGTGCAGAGGTGCTGGTAGCTGTGGTGCTTTCAGAGGTGCCGGTGGCCGTGGTGGCTTCAGAGGTTCTCAAGGCTGTGGTGGTGGGCACAGAGGTGGTGGTGGCCATTGTGGCTGCAGATGTGCCAGTGTGTGCAGTGGGTGCAGAGGTGGAGGTAGCTGTGTTGGTTGGAGAGGTGGTGGTGGCCATGGTGGTTTCAGCTGTGCTGGTGGCCGTCGTGGCTTCAGAGGTTCTCAAGTCTGTGGTGGTGGTAGCAGAGTTGGTGGTGTCCATAGTGGGTGCAGAGGTACCAGTGGCCGTCGTGGCTTCAGAGGTTCTCAAGGCTGTGGTGGTGGGAGCAGAGTTGGTGGTGTCCATAGTGGGTGCAGAGGTACCAGTGGCCGTGGTGGCTTCAGAGGTTCTCAAGGCTGTAGTGGTGGTCGCAGAGGTGGTGGTGGCCATGGTGGGAGCAGATGTGCCAGAGTCTGTAGTGTGTGCCGAGGTGGTAGTAGCTGTAGTGGGAGCAGAGGTGGTGGTGCCCGTGGTGGGTTCGAAGGGGCTGGTGGCAGTGGAGATTGCAGAGGTGCCAGTGGTGGTGGTCATGGGAGTAGACATGCTGTTGCCTGTGGAGGGTTCGTAGGTGCTGTAGGCCACGGTGGTACGTGCAGAGGTGGTGGTGGCAGTGGTGGTTTCAGATATGCCATTGTCCGTGGAGGGCTGAGAGGATCTGGTAAATGTGGTGGGTTCCGAAGTGCTGAAGGCCGTGGTGGTGGGTGCAGGGGTGCTGGTGACTGTGGTGGGTTCAGAGGTGGCCATGGTGGATGCAGATGTGAGAGTGTCTGTAATGGGAGTAGAGGTGGTGGTGGCCACGGTGGTTTCAGCTGTGCTGGTGGCCGTGGTGGCTTCAGAGGTTCTCAAGGCTGTGGTGGTGGGTTCAGAGGTGGTGGTGGCCATGGCAGGAGCAGATGTTGTGGTGTCTGGGGAGGTTTCTGAGATGCCCGTGTCTGTGGTGGGTGCAGAGGTGGTGGTAGCTGTGGTAAGAGCAGATGTGCTGGTAGCTGTGGTGGTAGCAGAGGAGGTGGTGGCCATAGTGGGTGCAGAGGTGCCGGTGGCTGTGGTGGCTTCAGAGGTTCTCAAGGCTGTGGTGGTGGGTTCAGAGGTGGTGGTGGCCATGGTGGGAGCAGATGTGTCAGAGTCTGTAGTGTGTGCAGAGGTGGTAGTAGCTGTAGTGGTTGCAGAGGTGGTGGTGGCCGTGGTGGGAACAGAAGTGCTTGTGCCTGTGGTGACTTCAGAGGCGCTCAAGGCTGTGGTGGTGGGAGCAGAGGTGCCGGTGCCTGTGGTGTGTGCAGAGGTGGTGGTGGCCATTGTGGCTGCGGATGTGCCAGTGTGTGCAGTGGGTGCAGAGGTGGAGGTAGCTGTGGTGGGTGTAGAAGTGGTGGTAGCTGTGTTGGGAGCGGAGGTGCTGGTGTCTGTGGAGGGTTGAGAGATGCCCGTGCCTGTGGTGGTAGCAGAGGTGGTGGTGGCCATGGTGGTTTCATCTGTGCTGGTGGCTGTGGTGGCTTCAGAGGTTCTCAAGGCTGTGGTGGTGGGTGCAGAGGTGGTGGTAGCTGTGGTGGGAGCAGATGTGCTGGTAGCTGTGGTGGGAGCAGTAGTGCTGGTTGCCGAGGTGGGTGCAGAGTTGCCCATGGCGGTGGTGGGAGTAGAGGTGCCGGTGTCTGTGGAGGGAGCAGATGTGGTGGTGCCTGTGGTGGTTGCAGAGGTGCTGGTGGCCGTGGTGGCTTCAGAGGTTCTCAAGGCTGTAGTGGTGGTTGCAGAGGTGGTGGTGGCCATGGTGGGAGCAGATGTGCCAGAGTCTGTAGTGTGTGCCGAGGTGGTAGTAGCTGTAGTGGGAGCAGAGGTGGTGGTGCCCGTGGTGGGTTCGAAGGGGCTGGTGGCAGTGGAGATTGCAGAGGTGCCAGTGGTGGTGGTCATGGGAGTAGACATGCTGTTGCCTGTGGAGGGTTCGTAGGTGCTGTAGGCCACGGTGGTACGTGCAGAGGTGGTGGTGGCAGTGGTGGTTTCAGATATGCCATTGTCCGTGGAGGGCTGAGAGGATCTGGTAAATGTGGTGGGTTCCGAAGTGCTGAAGGCCGTGGTGGTGGGTGCAGGGGTGCTGGTGACTGTGGTGGGTTCAGAGGTGGCCATGGTGGATGCAGATGTGAGAGTGTCTGTAATGGGAGTAGAGGTGGTGGTGGCCACGGTGGTTTCAGCTGTGCTGGTGGCCGTGGTGGCTTCAGAGGTTCTCAAGGCTGTGGTGGTGGGTTCAGAGGTGGTGGTGGCCATGGCAGGAGCAGATGTTGTGGTGTCTGGGGAGGTTTCTGAGATGCCCGTGTCTGTGGTGGGTGCAGAGGTGGTGGTAGCTGTGGTAAGAGCAGATGTGCTGGTAGCTGTGGTGGTAGCAGAGGAGGTGGTGGCCATAGTGGGTGCAGAGGTGCCGGTGGCTGTGGTGGCTTCAGAGGTTCTCAAGGCCGTTGTGGTGGTAGCAGAGGTGGTGGTGGCCACTGTGGTTTCAGAGGTGGTGGTGGCCATGGTGGGAGCAGATGTGTCGGAGTCTGTAGTGTGTGCAGAGGTGGTAGTAGCTGTAGTGGTTGCAGAGGTGGTGGTGGCCGTGGTGGGAACAGAAGTGCTTGTGCCTGTGGTGACTTCAGAGGCGCTCAAGGCTGTAGTGGTGGGAGCAGAGGTGCCGGTGCCTGTGGTGTGTGCAGAGGTGGTGGTGGCCATTGTGGCTGCGGATGTGCCAGTGTGTGCAGTGGGTGCAGAGGTGGAGGTAGCTGTGGTGGGTGTAGAAGTGGTGGTAGCTGTGTTGGGAGCGGAGGTGCTGGTGTCTGTGGAGGGTTGAGAGATGCCCGTGCCTGTGGTGGTAGCAGAGGTGGTGGTGGCCATGGTGGTTTCAGCTGTGCTGGTGGCTGTGGTGGCTTCAGAGGTTCTCAAGGCTGTGGTGGTGGGTGCAGAGGTGGTGGTAGCTGTGGTAAGAGCAGATGTGCTGGTAGCTGTGGTGGGAGCAGTAGTGCTGGTTGCAGAGGTGGGTGTAGAGGTGCCCATGGTGGTGGTGGGAGTAGAGGTGCCGGTGTCTGTGGAGGGAGCAGATGTGGTGGTGCCTGTGGTGGGTGCAGAGGTGCTGGTAGCTGTGGTGCTTTCAGAGGTGCCGGTGGCCGTGGTGGCTTCAGAGGTTCTCAAGGCTGTGGTGGTGGGCACAGAGGTGGTGGTGGCCATTGTGGCTGCAGATGTGCCAGTGTGTGCAGTGGGTGCAGAGGTGGAGGTAGCTGTGTTGGTTGGAGAGGTGGTGGTGGCCATGGTGGTTTCAGCTGTGCTGGTGGCCGTCGTGGCTTCAGAGTTTCTCAAGTCTGTGGTGGTGGTAGCAGAGTTGGTGGTGTCCATAGTGGGTGCAGAGGTACCAGTGGCCGTCGTGGCTTCAGAGGTTCTCAAGGCTGTGGTGGTGGGAGCAGAGTTGGTGGTGTCCATAGTGGGTGCAGAGGTACCAGTGGCCGTGGTGGCTTCAGAGGTTCTCAAGGCTGTGGTGGTGGTCGCAGAGGTGGTGGTGGCCATGGTGGGAGCAGATGTGCCAGAGTCTGTAGTGTGTGCCGAGGTGGTAGTAGCTGTAGTGGGAGCAGAGGTGGTGGTGCCCGTGGTGGGTTCGAAGGGGCTGGTGGCAGTGGAGATTGCAGAGGTGCCAGTGGTGGTGGTCATGGGAGTAGACATGCTGTTGCCTGTGGAGGGTTCGTAGGTGCTGTAGGCCACGGTGGTACGTGCAGAGGTGGTGGTGGCAGTGGTGGTTTCAGATATGCCATTGTCCGTGGAGGGCTGAGAGGATCTGGTAAATGTGGTGGGTTCCGAAGTGCTGAAGGCCGTGGTGGTGGGTGCAGGGGTGCTGGTGACTGTGGTGGGTTCAGAGGTGGCCATGGTGGATGCAGATGTGAGAGTGTCTGTAATGGGAGTAGAGGTGGTGGTGGCCACGGTGGTTTCAGCTGTGCTGGTGGCCGTGGTGGCTTCAGAGGTTCTCAAGGCTGTGGTGGTGGGTTCAGAGGTGGTGGTGGCCATGGCAGGAGCAGATGTTGTGGTGTCTGGGGAGGTTTCTGAGATGCCCGTGTCTGTGGTGGGTGCAGAGGTGGTGGTAGCTGTGGTAAGAGCAGATGTGCTGGTAGCTGTGGTGGTAGCAGAGGAGGTGGTGGCCATAGTGGGTGCAGAGGTGCCGGTGGCTGTGGCGGCTTCAGAGGTTCTCAAGGCCGTTGTGGTGGTAGCAGAGGTGGTGGTGGCCACTGTGGTTTCAGAGGTGGTGGTGGCCATGGTGGGAGCAGATGTGTCGGAGTCTGTAGTGTGTGCAGAGGTGGTAGTAGCTGTAGTGGTTGCAGAGGTGGTGGTGGCCGTGGTGGGAACAGAAGTGCTTGTGCCTGTGGTGACTTCAGAGGCGCTCAAGGCTGTGGTGGTGGGAGCAGAGGTGCCGGTGCCTGTGGTGTGTGCAGAGGTGGTGGTGGCCATTGTGGCTGCGGATGTGCCAGTGTGTGCAGTGGGTGCAGAGGTGGAGGTAGCTGTGGTGGGTGTAGAAGTGGTGGTAGCTGTGTTGGGAGCGGAGGTGCTGGTGTCTGTGGAGGGTTGAGAGATGCCCGTGCCTGTGGTGGTAGCAGAGGTGGTGGTGGCCATGGTGGTTTCATCTGTGCTGGTGGCTGTGGTGGCTTCAGAGGTTCTCAAGGCTGTGGTGGTGGGTGCAGAGGTGGTGGTAGCTGTGGTGGGAGCAGATGTGCTGGTAGCTGTGGTGGGAGCAGTAGTGCTGGTTGCCGAGGTGGGTGCAGAGTTGCCCATGGCGGTGGTGGGAGTAGAGGTGCCGGTGTCTGTGGAGGGAGCAGATGTGGTGGTGCCTGTGGTGGTTGCAGAGGTGCTGGTGGCCGTGGTGGCTTCAGAGGTTCTCAAGGCTGTAGTGGTGGTTGCAGAGGTGGTGGTGGCCATGGTGGGAGCAGATGTGCCAGAGTCTGTAGTGTGTGCCGAGGTGGTAGTAGCTGTAGTGGGAGCAGAGGTGGTGGTGCCCGTGGTGGGTTCGAAGGGGCTGGTGGCAGTGGAGATTGCAGAGGTGCCAGTGGTGGTGGTCATGGGAGTAGACATGCTGTTGCCTGTGGAGGGTTCGTAGGTGCTGTAGGCCACCGTGGTACGTGCAGAGGTGGTGGTGGCAGTGGTGGTTTCAGATATGCCATTGTCCGTGGAGGGCTGAGAGGATCTGGTAAATGTGGTGGGTTCCGAAGTGCTGAAGGCCGTGGTGGTGGGTGCAGGGGTGCTGGTGACTGTGGTGGGTTCAGAGGTGGCCATGGTGGATGCAGATGTGAGAGTGTCTGTAATGGGAGTAGAGGTGGTGGTGGCCACGGTGGTTTCAGCTGTGCTGGTGGCCGTGGTGGCTTCAGAGGTTCTCAAGGCTGTGGTGGTGGGTTCAGAGGTGGTGGTGGCCATGGCAGGAGCAGATGTTGTGGTGTCTGGGGAGGTTTCTGAGATGCCCGTGTCTGTGGTGGGTGCAGAGGTGGTGGTAGCTGTGGTAAGAGCAGATGTGCTGGTAGCTGTGGTGGTAGCAGAGGAGGTGGTGGCCATAGTGGGTGCAGAGGTGCCGGTGGCTGTGGTGGCTTCAGAGGTTCTCAAGGCTGTGGTGGTGGGTTCAGAGGTGGTGGTGGCCATGGTGGGAGCAGATGTGTCAGAGTCTGTAGTGTGTGCAGAGGTGGTAGTAGCTGTAGTGGTTGCAGAGGTGGTGGTGGCCGTGGTGGGAACAGAAGTGCTTGTGCCTGTGGTGACTTCAGAGGCGCTCAAGGCTGTGGTGGTGGGAGCAGAGGTGCCGGTGCCTGTGGTGTGTGCAGAGGTGGTGGTGGCCATTGTGGCTGCGGATGTGCCAGTGTGTGCAGTGGGTGCAGAGGTGGAGGTAGCTGTGGTGGGTGTAGAAGTGGTGGTAGCTGTGTTGGGAGCGGAGGTGCTGGTGTCTGTGGAGGGTTGAGAGATGCCCGTGCCTGTGGTGGTAGCAGAGGTGGTGGTGGCCATGGTGGTTTCAGCTGTGCTGGTGGCTGTGGTGGCTTCAGAGGTTCTCAAGGCTGTGGTGGTGGGTGCAGAGGTGGTGGTAGCTGTGGTGGGAGCAGATGTGCTGGTAGCTGTGGTGGGAGCAGTAGTGCTGGTTGCCGAGGTGGGTGCAGAGTTGCCCATGGCGGTGGTGGGAGTAGAGGTGCCGGTGTCTGTGGAGGGAGCAGATGTGCTGGTGCCTGTGGTGGTTGCAGAGGTGCTGGTGGCCGTGGTGGCTTCAGAGGTTCTCAAGGCTGTGGTGGTGGTAGCAGAGGTGGTGGTGGCCACCGTGGTTTCAGCTGTGCTGGTGGCCGTGGTGGCTTCAGAGGTTCTCAAGGCTGTAGTGGTGGTCGCAGAGGTGGTGGTGGCCATGGTGGGAGCAGATGTGCCAGAGTCTGTAGTGTGTGCCGAGGTGGTAGTAGCTGTAGTGGGAGCAGAGGTGGTGGTGCCCGTGGTGGGTTCGAAGGGGCTGGTGGCAGTGGAGATTGCAGAGGTGCCAGTGGTGGTGGTCATGGGAGTAGACATGCTGTTGCCTGTGGAGGGTTCGTAGGTGCTGTAGGCCACGGTGGTACGTGCAGAGGTGGTGGTGGCAGTGGTGGTTTCAGATATGCCATTGTCCGTGGAGGGCTGAGAGGATCTGGTAAATGTGGTGGGTTCCGAAGTGCTGAAGGCCGTGGTGGTGGGTGCAGGGGTGCTGGTGACTGTGGTGGGTTCAGAGGTGGCCATGGTGGATGCAGATGTGAGAGTGTCCGTAATGGGAGTAGAGGTGGTGGTGGCCACGGTGGTTTCAGCTGTGCTGGTGGCCGTGGTGGCTTCAGAGGTTCTCAAGGCTGTGGTGGTGGGTTCAGAGGTGGTGGTGGCCATGGCAGGAGCAGATGTTGTGGTGTCTGGGGAGGTTTCTGAGATGCCCGTGTCTGTGGTGGGTGCAGAGGTGGTGGTAGCTGTGGTAAGAGCAGATGTGCTGGTAGCTGTGGTGGGAGCAGTAGTGCTGGTTGCAGAGGTGGGTGTAGAGGTGCCCATGGTGGTGGTGGGAGTAGAGGTGCCGGTGTCTGTGGAGGGAGCAGATGTGGTGGTGCCTGTGGTGGGTGCAGAGGTGCTGGTAGCTGTGGTGCTTTCAGAGGTGCCGGTGGCCGTGGTGGCTTCAGAGGTTCTCAAGGCTGTGGTGGTGGGCACAGAGGTGGTGGTGGCCATTGTGGCTGCAGATGTGCCAGTGTGTGCAGTGGGTGCAGAGGTGGAGGTAGCTGTGTTGGTTGGAGAGGTGGTGGTGGCCATGGTGGTTTCAGCTGTGCTGGTGGCCGTCGTGGCTTCAGAGGTTCTCAAGTCTGTGGTGGTGGTAGCAGAGTTGGTGGTGTCCATAGTGGGTGCAGAGGTACCAGTGGCCGTCGTGGCTTCAGAGGTTCTCAAGGCTGTGGTGGTGGGAGCAGAGTTGGTGGTGTCCATAGTGGGTGCAGAGGTACCAGTGGCCGTGGTGGCTTCAGAGGTTCTCAAGGCTGTGGTGGTGGTCGCAGAGGTGGTGGTGGCCATGGTGGGAGCAGATGTGCCAGAGTCTGTAGTGTGTGCCGAGGTGGTAGTAGCTGTAGTGGGAGCAGAGGTGGTGGTGCCCGTGGTGGGTTCGAAGGGGCTGGTGGCAGTGGAGATTGCAGAGGTGCCAGTGGTGGTGGTCATGGGAGTAGACATGCTGTTGCCTGTGGAGGGTTCGTAGGTGCTGTAGGCCACGGTGGTACGTGCAGAGGTGGTGGTGGCAGTGGTGGTTTCAGATATGCCATTGTCCGTGGAGGGCTGAGAGGATCTGGTAAATGTGGTGGGTTCCGAAGTGCTGAAGGCCGTGGTGGTGGGTGCAGGGGTGCTGGTGACTGTGGTGGGTTCAGAGGTGGCCATGGTGGATGCAGATGTGAGAGTGTCCGTAATGGGAGTAGAGGTGGTGGTGGCCACGGTGGTTTCAGCTGTGCTGGTGGCCGTGGTGGCTTCAGAGGTTCTCAAGGCTGTGGTGGTGGGTTCAGAGGTGGTGGTGGCCATGGCAGGAGCAGATGTTGTGGTGTCTGGGGAGGTTTCTGAGATGCCCGTGTCTGTGGTGGGTGCAGAGGTGGTGGTAGCTGTGGTAAGAGCAGATGTGCTGGTAGCTGTGGTGGTAGCAGAGGAGGTGGTGGCCATAGTGGGTGCAGAGGTGCCGGTGGCTGTGGCGGCTTCAGAGGTTCTCAAGGCCGTTGTGGTGGTAGCAGAGGTGGTGGTGGCCACTGTGGTTTCAGAGGTGGTGGTGGCCATGGTGGGAGCAGATGTGTCGGAGTCTGTAGTGTGTGCAGAGGTGGTAGTAGCTGTAGTGGTTGCAGAGGTGGTGGTGGCCGTGGTGGGAACAGAAGTGCTTGTGCCTGTGGTGACTTCAGAGGCGCTCAAGGCTGTATGGTGGTGGGAGCAGAGGTGCCGGTGCCTGTGGTGTGTGCAGAGGTGGTGGTGGCCATTGTGGCTGCGGATGTGCCAGTGTGTGCAGTGGGTGCAGAGGTGGAGGTAGCTGTGGTGGGTGTAGAAGTGGTGGTAGCTGTGTTGGGAGCGGAGGTGCTGGTGTCTGTGGAGGGTTGAGAGATGCCCGTGCCTGTGGTGGTAGCAGAGGTGGTGGTGGCCATGGTGGTTTCATCTGTGCTGGTGGCTGTGGTGGCTTCAGAGGTTCTCAAGGCTGTGGTGGTGGGTGCAGAGGTGGTGGTAGCTGTGGTGGGAGCAGATGTGCTGGTAGCTGTGGTGGGAGCAGTAGTGCTGGTTGCCGAGGTGGGTGCAGAGTTGCCCATGGCGGTGGTGGGAGTAGAGGTGCCGGTGTCTGTGGAGGGAGCAGATGTGGTGGTGCCTGTGGTGGTTGCAGAGGTGCTGGTGGCCGTGGTGGCTTCAGAGGTTCTCAAGGCTGTAGTGGTGGTTGCAGAGGTGGTGGTGGCCATGGTGGGAGCAGATGTGCCAGAGTCTGTAGTGTGTGCCGAGGTGGTAGTAGCTGTAGTGGGAGCAGAGGTGGTGGTGCCCGTGGTGGGTTCGAAGGGGCTGGTGGCAGTGGAGATTGGAGGTGCCAGTGGTGGTGGTCATGGGAGTAGACATGCTGTTGCCTGTGGAGGGTTCGTAGGTGCTGTAGGCCACGGTGGTACGTGCAGAGGTGGTGGTGGCAGTGGTGGTTTCAGATATGCCATTGTCCGTGGAGGGCTGAGAGGATCTGGTAAATGTGGTGGGTTCCGAAGTGCTGAAGGCCGTGGTGGTGGGTGCAGGGGTGCTGGTGACTGTGGTGGGTTCAGAGGTGGCCATGGTGGATGCAGATGTGAGAGTGTCTGTAATGGGAGTAGAGGTGGTGGTGGCCACGGTGGTTTCAGCTGTGCTGGTGGCCGTGGTGGCTTCAGAGGTTCTCAAGGCTGTGGTGGTGGGTTCAGAGGTGGTGGTGGCCATGGCAGGAGCAGATGTTGTGGTGTCTGGGGAGGTATCTGAGATGCCCGTGTCTGTGGTGGGTGCAGAGGTGGTGGTAGCTGTGGTAAGAGCAGATGTGCTGGTAGCTGTGGTGGTAGCAGAGGAGGTGGTGGCCATAGTGGGTGCAGAGGTGCCGGTGGCTGTGGTGGCTTCAGAGGTTCTCAAGGCTGTGGTGGTGGGTTCAGAGGTGGTGGTGGCCATGGTGGGAGCAGATGTGTCAGAGTCTGTAGTGTGTGCAGAGGTGGTAGTAGCTGTAGTGGTTGCAGAGGTGGTGGTGGCCGTGGTGGGAACAGAAGTGCTTGTGCCTGTGGTGACTTCAGAGGCGCTCAAGGCTGTGGTGGTGGGAGCAGAGGTGCCGGTGCCTGTGGTGTGTGCAGAGGTGGTGGTGGCCATTGTGGCTGCGGATGTGCCAGTGTGTGCAGTGGGTGCAGAGGTGGAGGTAGCTGTGGTGGGTGTAGAAGTGGTGGTAGCTGTGTTGGGAGCGGAGGTGCTGGTGTCTGTGGAGGGTTGAGAGATGCCCGTGCCTGTGGTGGTAGCAGAGGTGGTGGTGGCCATGGTGGTTTCAGCTGTGCTGGTGGCTGTGGTGGCTTCAGAGGTTCTCAAGGCTGTGGTGGTGGGTGCAGAGGTGGTGGTAGCTGTGGTGGGAGCAGATGTGCTGGTAGCTGTGGTGGGAGCAGTAGTGCTGGTTGCCGAGGTGGGTGCAGAGTTGCCCATGGCGGTGGTGGGAGTAGAGGTGCCGGTGTCTGTGGAGGGAGCAGATGTGCTGGTGCCTGTGGTGGTTGCAGAGGTGCTGGTGGCCGTGGTGGCTTCAGAGGTTCTCAAGGCTGTGGTGGTGGTAGCAGAGGTGGTGGTGGCCACCGTGGTTTCAGCTGTG
Organism: Gavia stellata; assembly: GCF_030936135.1. Lineage (NCBI taxonomy): Eukaryota > Metazoa > Chordata > Aves > Gaviiformes > Gaviidae > Gavia > Gavia stellata. The sequence goes on from NW_026777031.1 coordinate 40,992, forward strand.
CTGGTGGCCGTGGTGGCTTCAGAGGTTCTCAAGGCTGTAGTGGTGGTCGCAGAGGTGGTGGTGGCCATGGTGGGAGCAGATGTGCCAGAGTCTGTAGTGTGTGCCGAGGTGGTAGTAGCTGTAGTGGGAGCAGAGGTGGTGGTGCCCGTGGTGGGTTCGAAGGGGCTGGTGGCAGTGGAGATTGCAGAGGTGCCAGTGGTGGTGGTCATGGGAGTAGACATGCTGTTGCCTGTGGAGGGTTCGTAGGTGCTGTAGGCCACGGTGGTACGTGCAGAGGTGGTGGTGGCAGTGGTGGTTTCAGATATGCCATTGTCCGTGGAGGGCTGAGAGGATCTGGTAAATGTGGTGGGTTCCGAAGTGCTGAAGGCCGTGGTGGTGGGTGCAGGGGTGCTGGTGACTGTGGTGGGTTCAGAGGTGGCCATGGTGGATGCAGATGTGAGAGTGTCCGTAATGGGAGTAGAGGTGGTGGTGGCCACGGTGGTTTCAGCTGTGCTGGTGGCCGTGGTGGCTTCAGAGGTTCTCAAGGCTGTGGTGGTGGGTTCAGAGGTGGTGGTGGCCATGGCAGGAGCAGATGTTGTGGTGTCTGGGGAGGTTTCTGAGATGCCCGTGTCTGTGGTGGGTGCAGAGGTGGTGGTAGCTGTGGTAAGAGCAGATGTGCTGGTAGCTGTGGTGGGAGCAGTAGTGCTGGTTGCAGAGGTGGGTGTAGAGGTGCCCATGGTGGTGGTGGGAGTAGAGGTGCCGGTGTCTGTGGAGGGAGCAGATGTGGTGGTGCCTGTGGTGGGTGCAGAGGTGCTGGTAGCTGTGGTGCTTTCAGAGGTGCCGGTGGCCGTGGTGGCTTCAGAGGTTCTCAAGGCTGTGGTGGTGGGCACAGAGGTGGTGGTGGCCATTGTGGCTGCAGATGTGCCAGTGTGTGCAGTGGGTGCAGAGGTGGAGGTAGCTGTGTTGGTTGGAGAGGTGGTGGTGGCCATGGTGGTTTCAGCTGTGCTGGTGGCCGTCGTGGCTTCAGAGGTTCTCAAGTCTGTGGTGGTGGTAGCAGAGTTGGTGGTGTCCATAGTGGGTGCAGAGGTACCAGTGGCCGTGGTGGCTTCAGAGGTTCTCAAGGCTGTGGTGGTGGTAGCAGAGTTGGTGGTGTCCATAGTGGGTGCAGAGGTACCAGTGGCCGTGGTGGCTTCAGAGGTTCTCAAGGCTGTGGTGGTGGTCGCAGAGGTGGTGGTGGCCATGGTGGGAGCAGATGTGCCAGAGTCTGTAGTGTGTGCCGAGGTGGTAGTAGCTGTAGTGGGAGCAGAGGTGGTGGTGCCCGTGGTGGGTTCGAAGGGGCTGGTGGCAGTGGAGATTGCAGAGGTGCCAGTGGTGGTGGTCATGGGAGTAGACATGCTGTTGCCTGTGGAGGGTTCGTAGGTGCTGTAGGCCACGGTGGTACGTGCAGAGGTGGTGGTGGCAGTGGTGGTTTCAGATATGCCATTGTCCGTGGAGGGCTGAGAGGATCTGGTAAATGTGGTGGGTTCCGAAGTGCTGAAGGCCGTGGTGGTGGGTGCAGGGGTGCTGGTGACTGTGGTGGGTTCAGAGGTGGCCATGGTGGATGCAGATGTGAGAGTGTCCGTAATGGGAGTAGAGGTGGTGGTGGCCACGGTGGTTTCAGCTGTGCTGGTGGCCGTGGTGGCTTCAGAGGTTCTCAAGGCTGTGGTGGTGGGTTCAGAGGTGGTGGTGGCCATGGCAGGAGCAGATGTTGTGGTGTCTGGGGAGGTATCTGAGATGCCCGTGTCTGTGGTGGGTGCAGAGGTGGTGGTAGCTGTGGTAAGAGCAGATGTGCTGGTAGCTGTGGTGGTAGCAGAGGAGGTGGTGGCCATAGTGGGTGCAGAGGTGCCGGTGGCTGTGGCGGCTTCAGAGGTTCTCAAGGCCGTTGTGGTGGTAGCAGAGGTGGTGGTGGCCACTGTGGTTTCAGAGGTGGTGGTGGCCATGGTGGGAGCAGATGTGTCGGAGTCTGTAGTGTGTGCAGAGGTGGTAGTAGCTGTAGTGGTTGCAGAGGTGGTGGTGGCCGTGGTGGGAACAGAAGTGCTTGTGCCTGTGGTGACTTCAGAGGCGCTCAAGGCTGTAGTGGTGGGAGCAGAGGTGCCGGTGCCTGTGGTGTGTGCAGAGGTGGTGGTGGCCATTGTGGCTGCGGATGTGCCAGTGTGTGCAGTGGGTGCAGAGGTGGAGGTAGCTGTGGTGGGTGTAGAAGTGGTGGTAGCTGTGTTGGGAGCGGAGGTGCTGGTGTCTGTGGAGGGTTGAGAGATGCCCGTGCCTGTGGTGGTAGCAGAGGTGGTGGTGGCCATGGTGGTTTCAGCTGTGGTGGCTTCAGAGGTTCTCAAGGCTGTGGTGGTGGGAGCAGAGGTGGTGGTAGCTGTGGTAAGAGCAGATGTGCTGGTAGCTGTGGTGGGAGCAGTAGTGCTGGTTGCAGAGGTGGGTGTAGAGGTGCCCATGGTGGTGGTGGGAGTAGAGGTGCCGGTGTCTGTGGAGGGAGCAGATGTGGTGGTGCCTGTGGTGGGTGCAGAGGTGCTGGTAGCTGTGGTGCTTTCAGAGGTGCCGGTGGCCGTGGTGGCTTCAGAGGTTCTCAAGGCTGTGGTGGTGGGCACAGAGGTGGTGGTGGCCATTGTGGCTGCAGATGTGCCAGTGTGTGCAGTGGGTGCAGAGGTGGAGGTAGCTGTGTTGGTTGCAGAGGTGGTGGAGGCCATGGTGGTTTCAGCTGTGCTGGTGGCCGTCGTGGCTTCAGAGGTTCTCAAGGCTGTGGTGGTGGTAGCAGAGTTGGTGGTGTCCATAGTGGGTGCAGAGGTACCAGTGGCCGTGGTGGCTTCAGAGGTTCTCAAGGCTGTGGTGGTGGTAGCAGAGTTGGTGGTGTCCATAGTGGGTGCAGAGGTACCAGTGGCCGTGGTGGCTTCAGAGGTTCTCAAGGCTGTAGTGGTGGTCGCAGAGGTGGTGGTGGCCATGGTGGGAGCAGATGTGCCAGAGTCTGTAGTGTGTGCCGAGGTGGTAGTAGCTGTAGTGGGAGCAGAGGTGGTGGTGCCCGTGGTGGGTTCGAAGGGGCTGGTGGCAGTGGAGATTGCAGAGGTGCCGGTGGTGGTGGTCATGGGAGTAGACATGCTGTTGCCTGTGGAGGGTTCGTAGGTGCTGTAGGCCACCGTGGTACGTGCAGAGGTGGTGGTGGCAGTGGTGGTTTCAGATATGCCATTGTCCGTGGAGGGCTGAGAGGATCTGGTAAATGTGGTGGGTTCCGAAGTGCTGAAGGCCGTGGTGGTGGGTGCAGGGGTGCTGGTGACTGTGGTGGGTTCAGAGGTGGCCATGGTGGATGCAGATGTGAGAGTGTCTGTAATGGGAGTAGAGGTGGTGGTGGCCACGGTGGTTTCAGCTGTGCTGGTGGCCGTGGTGGCTTCAGAGGTTCTCAAGGCTGTGGTGGTGGGTTCAGAGGTGGTGGTGGCCATGGCAGGAGCAGATGTTGTGGTGTCTGGGGAGGTATCTGAGATGCCCGTGTCTGTGGTGGGTGCAGAGGTGGTGGTAGCTGTGGTAAGAGCAGATGTGCTGGTAGCTGTGGTGGGAGCAGTAGTGCTCGTTGCCGTGGTGGGTGCAGAGTTGCCCATGGCGGTGGTGGGAGTAGAGGTGCCGGTGTCTGTGGAGGGAGCAGATGTGGTGGTGCCTGTGGTGGGTGCAGAGGTGCTGGTAGCTGTGGTGCTTTCAGAGGTGCTGGTGGCCGTGGTGGCTTCAGAGGTTCTCAAGGCTGTGGTGGTGGGCACAGAGGTGGTGGTGGCCATTGTGGCTGCAGATGTGCCAGTGTGTGCAGTGGGTGCAGAGGTGGAGGTAGCTGTGGGGGGTGTAGAAGTGGTGGTTGCCATGTTGGGAGCAGAGGTGCTGGTGTCTGTGGAGGGTTGAGAGATGCCCGTGCCAGTGGTGGTAGCAGAGGTGGTGGTGGCCGTGGTGGTTTCAGCTGTTGTGGTGGCTGTGGTGGCTTCAGAGGTTCTCAAGGCTGTGGTGGTGGGAGCAGAGGTGGTGGTGTCCATAGTGGGTGCAGAGGTACCAGTGGCCGTGGTGGCTTCAGAGGTTCTCAAGGCTGTAGTGGTGGTCGCAGAGGTGGTGGTGGCCATGGTGGGAGCAGATGTGCCAGAGTCTGTAGTGTGTGCCGAGGTGGTAGTAGCTGTAGTGGGAGCAGAGGTGGTGGTGCCCGTGGTGGGTTCGAAGGGGCTGGTGGCAGTGGAGATTGCAGAGGTGCCAGTGGTGGTGGTCATGGGAGTAGACATGCTGTTGCCTGTGGAGGGTTCGTAGGTGCTGTAGGCCACCGTGGTACGTGCAGAGGTGGTGGTGGCAGTGGTGGTTTCAGATATGCCATTGTCCGTGGAGGGCTGAGAGGATCTGGTAAATGTGGTGGGTTCCGAAGTGCTGAAGGCCGTGGTGGTGGGTGCAGGGGTGCTGGTGACTGTGGTGGGTTCAGAGGTGGCCATGGTGGATGCAGATGTGAGAGTGTCTGTAATGGGAGTAGAGGTGGTGGTGGCCACGGTGGTTTCAGCTGTGCTGGTGGCCGTGGTGGCTTCAGAGGTTCTCAAGGCTGTGGTGGTGGGTTCAGAGGTGGTGGTGGCCATGGCAGGAGCAGATGTTGTGGTGTCTGGGGAGGTTTCTGAGATGCCCGTGTCTGTGGTGGGTGCAGAGGTGGTGGTAGCTGTGGTAAGAGCAGATGTGCTGGTAGCTGTGGTGGTAGCAGAGGAGGTGGTGGCCATAGTGGGTGCAGAGGTGCCGGTGGCTGTGGTGGCTTCAGAGGTTCTCAAGGCTGTGGTGGTGGGTTCAGAGGTGGTGGTGGCCATGGTGGGAGCAGATGTGTCAGAGTCTGTAGTGTGTGCAGAGGTGGTAGTAGCTGTAGTGGTTGCAGAGGTGGTGGTGGCCATGGTGGGAACAGAAGTGCTTGTGCCTGTGGTGACTTCAGAGGCGCTCAAGGCTGTGGTGGTGGGAGCAGAGGTGCCGGTGCCTGTGGTGTGTGCAGAGGTGGTGGTGGCCATTGTGGCTGCGGATGTGCCAGTGTGTGCAGGGGGTGCAGAGGTGGAGGTAGCTGTGGTGGGTGTAGAAGTGGTGGTAGCTGTGTTGGGAGCGGAGGTGCTGGTGTCTGTGGAGGGTTGAGAGATGCCCGTGCCTGTGGTGGTAGCAGAGGTGGTGGTGGCCATGGTGGTTTCAGCTGTGCTGGTGGCTGTGGTGGCTTCAGAGGTTCTCAAGGCTGTGGTGGTGGGTGCAGAGGTGGTGGTAGCTGTGGTGGGAGCAGATGTGCTGGTAGCTGTGGTGGGAGCAGTAGTGCTGGTTGCCGAGGTGGGTGCAGAGTTGCCCATGGCGGTGGTGGGAGTAGAGGTGCCGGTGTCTGTGGAGGGAGCAGATGTGGTGGTGCCTGTGGTGGTTGCAGAGGTGCTGGTGGCCGTGGTGGCTTCAGAGGTTCTCAAGGCTGTGGTGGTGGGCACAGAGGTGGTGGTGGCCATTGTGGCTGCAGATGTGCCAGTGTGTGCAGTGGGTGCAGAGGTGGAGGTAGCTGTGTTGGTTGGAGAGGTGGTGGTGGCCATGGTGGTTTCAGCTGTGCTGGTGGCCGTCGTGGCTTTAGAGGTTCTCAAGGCTGTGATGGTGGTTGGAGAGTTGGTGGTGTCCATAGTGGGTGCAGAGGTACCAGTGGCCGTGGTGGCTTCAGAGGTTCTCAAGGCTGTGGTGGTGGGAGCAGAGGTGGTGGTGTCCATGGTGGTTTCAGCTGTGCTGGTGGCCGTGGTGGTTTCAGAGGTGCTCAAGGCTGTAGTGGTGGTCGCAGAGGTGGTGGTGGCCATTGTGGCTGCAGATGTGCCAGAGTGTATAGTGGGTGCAGAGGTGGAGGTAGCTGTGGTGGTTGCAGAGGTGGTGGTGGCCATGGTGGTTTCAGCTGTGCTGGTGGCCGTGGTGGCTTCAGAGGTACTCAAGGCTGTGGTGGTGGTAGCAGAGTTGGTGGTGTCCATAGTGGGTGCAGAGGTACCAGTGGCCGTGGTGGCTTCAGAGGTTCTCAAGGCTGTAGTGGTGGTTGCAGAGGTGGTGGTGGCCATGGTGGGAGCAGATGTGCCAGAGTCTGTAGTGTGTGCCGAGGTGGTAGTAGCTGTAGTGGGAGCAGAGGTGGTGGGGCCCGTGGTGGGTTCGAAGGGGCTGGTGGCAGTGGAGATTGCAGAGGTGCCAGCGGTGGTGGTCATGGTGGTGGTGGGAGTAGAGGTGCCAGTGTCTGTGGAGGGAGCAGATGTGGTGGTGCCTGTGGTGGTTGCAGAGGTGCTGGTGGCCGTGGTGGCTTCAGAGGTTCTCAAGGCTGTGGTGGTGGGCACAGAGGTGGTGGTGGCCATTGTGGCTGCAGATGTGCCAGTGTGTGCAGTGGGTGCAGAGGTGGAGGTAGCTGTGTTGGTTGGAGAGGTGGTGGAGGCCATGGTGGTTTCAGCTGTGCTGGTGGCCGTCGTGGCTTCAGAGGTTCTCAAGTCTGTGGTGGTGGTAGCAGAGTTGGTGGTGTCCATAGTGGGTGCAGAGGTACCAGTGGCCGTGGTGGCTTCAGAGGTTCTCAAGGCTGTGGTGGTGGTAGCAGAGTTGGTGGTGTCCATAGTGGGTGCAGAGGTACCAGTGGCCGTGGTGGCTTCAGAGGTTCTCAAGGCTGTAGTGGTGGTTGCAGAGGTGGTGGTGGCCATGGTGGGAGCAGATGTGCCAGAGTCTGTAGTGTGTGCCGAGGTGGTAGTAGCTGTAGTGGGAGCAGAGGTGGTGGTGCCCGTGGTGGGTTCGAAGGGGCTGGTGGCAGTGGAGATTGCAGAGGTGCCAGTGGTGGTGGTCATGGTGGTGGTGGGAGTAGAGGTGCCGGTGTCTGTGGAGGGAGCAGATGTGGTGGTGCCTGTGGTGGTTGCAGAGGTGCTGGTGGCCGTGGTGGCTTCAGAGGTTCTCAAGGCTGTGGTGGTGGGCACAGAGGTGGTGGTGGCCATTGTGGCTGCAGATGTGCCAGTGTGTGCAGTGGGTGCAGAGGTGGAGGTAGCTGTGTTGGTTGCAGAGGTGGTGGAGGCCATGGTGGTTTCAGCTGTGCTGGTGGCCGTCGTGGCTTCAGAGGTTCTCAAGGCTGTGGTGGTGGGAGCAGAGGTGGTGGTGTCCATAGTGGGTGCAGAGGTACCAGTGGCCGTGGTGGCTTCAGAGGTTCTCAAGGCTGTAGTGGTGGTCGCAGAGGTGGTGGTGGCCATGGTGGGAGCAGATGTGCCAGAGTCTGTAGTGTGTGCCGAGGTGGTAGTAGCTGTAGTGGGAGCAGAGGTGGTGGGGCCCGTGGTGGGTTCGAAGGGGCTGGTGGCAGTGGAGATTGCAGAGGTGCCAGTGGTGGTGGTCATGGGAGTAGACATGCTGTTGCCTGTGGAGGGTTCGTAGGTGCTGTAGGCCACCGTGGTACGTGCAGAGGTGGTGGTGGCAGTGGTGGTTTCAGATATGCCATTGTCCGTGGAGGGCTGAGAGGATCTGGTAAATGTGGTGGGTTCCGAAGTGCTGAAGGCCGTGGTGGTGGGTGCAGGGGTGCTGGTGACTGTGGTGGGTTCAGAGGTGGCCATGGTGGATGCAGATGTGAGAGTGTCTGTAATGGGAGTAGAGGTGGTGGTGGCCACGGTGGTTTCAGCTGTGCTGGTGGCCGTGGTGGCTTCAGAGGTTCTCAAGGCTGTGGTGGTGGGTTCAGAGGTGATGGTGGCCATGGCAGGAGCAGATGTTGTGGTGTCTGGGGAGGTATCTGAGATGCCCGTGTCTGTGGTGGGTGCAGAGGTGGTGGTAGCTGTGGTAAGAGCAGATGTGCTGGTAGCTGTGGTGGTAGCAGAGGAGGTGGTGGCCATAGTGGGTGCAGAGGTGCCGGTGGCTGTGGTGGCTTCAGAGGTTCTCAAGGCTGTGGTGGTGGGTTCAGAGGTGGTGGTGGCCATGGTGGGAGCAGATGTGTCAGAGTCTGTAGTGTGTGCAGAGGTGGTAGTAGCTGTAGTGGTTGCAGAGGTGGTGGTGGCCGTGGTGGGAACAGAAGTGCTTGTGCCTGTGGTGACTTCAGAGGCGCTCAAGGCTGTAGTGGTGGGAGCAGAGGTGCCGGTGCCTGTGGTGTGTGCAGAGGTGGTGGTGGCCATTGTGGCTGCGGATGTGCCAGTGTGTGCAGTGGGTGCAGAGGTGGAGGTAGCTGTGGTGGGTGTAGAAGTGGTGGTAGCTGTGTTGGGAGCGGAGGTGCTGGTGTCTGTGGAGGGTTGAGAGATGCCCGTGCCTGTGGTGGTAGCAGAGGTGGTGGTGGCCATGGTGGTTTCAGCTGTGGTGGCTTCAGAGGTTCTCAAGGCTGTGGTGGTGGGTTCAGAGGTGGTGGTGGCCATGGCAGGAGCAGATGTTGTGGTGTCTGGGGAGGTTTCTGAGATGCCCGTGTCTGTGGTGGGTGCAGAGGTGGTGGTAGCTGTGGTAAGAGCAGATGTGCTGGTAGCTGTGGTGGTAGCAGAGGAGGTGGTGGCCATAGTGGGTGCAGAGGTGCCGGTGGCTGTGGTGGCTTCAGAGGTTCTCAAGGCTGTGGTGGTGGGTTCAGAGGTGGTGGTGGCCATGGTGGGAGCAGATGTGTCAGAGTCTGTAGTGTGTGCAGAGGTGGTAGCAGCTGTAGTGGTTGCAGAGGTGGTGGTGGCCGTGGTGGGAACAGAAGTGCTTGTGCCTGTGGTGACTTCAGAGGCGCTCAAGGCTGTAGTGGTGGGAGCAGAGGTGCCGGTGCCTGTGGTGTGTGCAGAGGTGGTGGTGGCCATTGTGGCTGCGGATGTGCCAGTGTGTGCAGTGGGTGCAGAGGTGGAGGTAGCTGTGGTGGGTGTAGAAGTGGTGGTAGCTGTGTTGGGAGCGGAGGTGCTGGTGTCTGTGGAGGGTTGAGAGATGCCCGTGCCTGTGGTGGTAGCAGAGGTGGTGGTGGCCATGGTGGTTTCAGCTGTGCTGGTGGCTGTGGTGGCTTCAGAGGTTCTCAAGGCTGTGGTGGTGGGTGCAGAGGTGGTGGTAGCTGTGGTAAGAGCAGATGTGCTGGTAGCTGTGGTGGGAGCAGTAGTGCTGGTTGCAGAGGTGGGTGTAGAGGTGCCCATGGTGGTGGTGGGAGTAGAGGTGCCGGTGTCTGTGGAGGGAGCAGATGTGGTGGTGCCTGTGGTGGGTGCAGAGGTGCTGGTAGCTGTGGTGCTTTCAGAGGTGCCGGTGGCCGTGGTGGCTTCAGAGGTTCTCAAGGCTGTGGTGGTGGGCACAGAGGTGGTGGTGGCCATTGTGGCTGCAGATGTGCCAGTGTGTGCAGTGGGTGCAGAGGTGGAGGTAGCTGTGTTGGTTGCAGAGGTGGTGGTGGCCATGGTGGTTTCAGCTGTGCTGGTGGCCGTCGTGGCTTCAGAGGTTCTCAAGTCTGTGGTGGTGGTAGCAGAGTTGGTGGTGTCCATAGTGGGTGCAGAGGTACCAGTGGCCGTCGTGGCTTCAGAGGTTCTCAAGGCTGTGGTGGTGGGAGCAGAGGTGGTGGTGTCCATAGTGGGTGCAGAGGTACCAGTGGCCGTGGTGGCTTCAGAGGTTCTCAAGGCTGTAGTGGTGGTCGCAGAGGTGGTGGTGGCCATGGTGGGAGCAGATGTGCCAGAGTCTGTAGTGTGTGCCGAGGTGGTAGTAGCTGTAGTGGGAGCAGAGGTGGTGGTGCCCGTGGTGGGTTCGAAGGGGCTGGTGGCAGTGGAGATTGCAGAGGTGCCAGTGGTGGTGGTCATGGGAGTAGACATGCTGTTGCCTGTGGAGGGTTCGTAGGTGCTGTAGGCCACCGTGGTACGTGCAGAGGTGGTGGTGGCAGTGGTGGTTTCAGATATGCCATTGTCCGTGGAGGGCTGAGAGGATCTGGTAAATGTGGTGGGTTCCGAAGTGCTGAAGGCCGTGGTGGTGGGTGCAGGGGTGCTGGTGACTGTGGTGGGTTCAGAGGTGGCCATGGTGGATGCAGATGTGAGAGTGTCTGTAATGGGAGTAGAGGTGGTGGTGGCCACGGTGGTTTCAGCTGTGCTGGTGGCCGTGGTGGCTTCAGAGGTTCTCAAGGCTGTGGTGGTGGGTTCAGAGGTGGTGGTGGCCATGGCAGGAGCAGATGTTGTGGTGTCTGGGGAGGTTTCTGAGATGCCCGTGTCTGTGGTGGGTGCAGAGGTGGTGGTAGCTGTGGTAAGAGCAGATGTGCTGGTAGCTGTGGTGGTAGCAGAGGAGGTGGTGGCCATAGTGGGTGCAGAGGTGCCGGTGGCTGTGGTGGCTTCAGAGGTTCTCAAGGCTGTGGTGGTGGGTTCAGAGGTGGTGGTGGCCATGGTGGGAGCAGATGTGTCGGAGTCTGTAGTGTGTGCAGAGGTGGTAGTAGCTGTAGTGGTTGCAGAGGTGGTGGTGGCTGTGGTGGGAACAGAAGTGCTTGTGCCTGTGGTGACTTCAGAGGCGCTCAAGGCTGTAGTGGTGGGAGCAGAGGTGCCGGTGCCTGTGGTGAGTGCAGAGGTGGTGGTGGCCATTGTGGCTGCGGATGTGCCAGTGTGTGCAGTGGGTGCAGAGGTGGAGGTAGCTGTGGTGGGTGTAGAAGTGGTGGTAGCTGTGTTGGGAGCGGAGGTGCTGGTGTCTGTGGAGGGTTGAGAGATGCCCGTGCCTGTGGTGGTAGCAGAGGTGGTGGTGGCCATGGTGGTTTCAGCTGTGCTGGTGGCTGTGGTGGCTTCAGAGGTTCTCAAGGCTGTGGTGGTGGGAGCAGAGGTGGTGGTGGCCATTGTGGCTGCGGATGTGCCAGTGTGTGCAGTGGGTGCAGAGGTGGAGGTAGCTGTGGTGGGTGTAGAAGTGGTGGTGGCCATGGTGGTTTCAGCTGTGCTGGTGGCTGTGGTGGCTTCAGAGGTTCTCAAGGCTGTCGTGGTGCGTTCAGAGGTGGTGGTGGCCATGGCAGGAGCAGATGTTGTGGTGTCTGGGGAGGTTTCTGATATTCCCGTGGCTGTGGTAAGAGCAGATGTGCTGGTAGCTGTGGTGGGAGCAGTAGTGCTGGTTGCCGTGGTGGTTGCAGAGGTGCCCGTGGCGGTGGTGGGCGTAGAGGAGCCGGTGTCTGTGGGGGGAGCAGATGTGCCAGTGCCTGTGGTGGGTGCAGAGGTGCTGGTAGCTGTGGTGGTAGCAGAGGTGGTGGTGACCGTGGAGGTTACAGTGGTGCTGGAGTCTGTGGAGAGAGCAGAGGTTCTGGTGTCTGTGGTGGGTGCAGAGGAGGTAGTAGCTTTGGTGGGTGTAGTGGTGTCGATGGCCTCATTGGAGCTGGTAGTTTTGGGAGACCAGCTGGTGGTTGTGGTGGGTGTGGGGGTGCTCGCAGAGAGCCCCGGGGTTGTTGTGAAGGAGTTGAGGGGGAGGCATGTGTCAGTGGTTGCTGTAGGACAGGGTTCCTCAGGGCTGGGAAGAAGGAGAACTTCATCCTCCTCTTTCTCCCTGTGGATCCACTGCTGCCCTGGGTGCTGTGTCCCCCCGGGGTTCAGGCGGTGGCCCCAGTCCCGTCCCACCAGCAGTTCCCACCCAAAGCACCCCTTGGATGTCCTCCACCCAGCCTAGAATCTGTTATCAGAACGAGTTTCCTCGACAGCTCATTCTCCTTGGACCATGTCCATGGCCTTGTCTTTTCCCTGCCATCTCCCTGACTTTCCTTTTCGAAGGAGAGGGATGAACCCACACACGTGGCTGGCAGCACGTGTAGCACAAGAAGTCACCGCCAACAGTTGGGGTGTGGGCTCGTGCCAAGGTCGAGGTGAACAGGACCGGGAACACATGCCATTTAGGGGTGAATGATGGTGACACACTTGAGCTGTTATCTCTTGCTCAATCATAGGACATCCCGGCACTGGGTGGAGGCTGATGAGGAGACCACCTCCCCATCATGGCGATGGTGTCCTTCAAATGAAGTTTTTTCCTCAAATTTGCCCTAGAAAATTCCCCAGCTTGTTTGAGCTGGTTTTAGCTCAAAAAAAAAACCAAACCCCCAACCCAAAACGACCCCCTCCTCCAAAAAAACCCAAAAACAACAAAAAACCACCCCCACACCCGCCCCAAATCCATGCTGTTTCAAAAAGCTCCGTCTTTCCAGCCCGTTTGCTCTTAACTGATGTTCTCCAGCCGAGGCCGTGCTGCCTTTCTCCTAAATTAGCCTCCCTTATGCAATCAACTCCCCGTCTTCCCTGCTCTTAACGAGGTTTAAAAGCTCCGGCGCACGCCAGCCGCTGTGCGTGGCGGGGGGGGACGCGGGCGGGGGGTGAATTGGCATCGGCGGCCGCCGGCTGCGATGCAGCGGCTGCAGGAGAGGAGGATGGGGGTGGATAACCGGTGAAAAGCTGGAGCAGAGAGGGTGATGGTGATGTGGGGTGGTGGTGGGGGGGGTCAGCTCTTGGTTGCGTGGGGTGGTGGGGGGCACGTTGGCTTAGATCCGGAGGTGCAACCACGTCCCGGTGGTGGGACTGGACATGGTTATGGGAAGGCGCCGAGTGTCACCCGTTTGGGGACACCAGCCCATGGTGGGGGGCAGCTGGCTTGGAACCCTGACCCATCTCCGTGGACCCCCGTGGGGTGGGATGGGAGCTTGGAGGGGGGGGGTTGGATTTTTTTGGCCAGGGGATGGAGATAGTGGGGGGCGAAGCTGCCCCTTTGCAGGGGGATCCCACGGAGAAACCCAACAGGAGACGGCACCTCCCATCCCACCTTGTGGCATCCCCTCTGTCCCCCCCAAAACACGCAAGGCAAGCCCCCCCGCCAGCCCTACTCACTCATTCTGCCTCCAGCGAGGAGGAGGAGGAGGGAGAAGGGGAGACGAAAGATGGAAACTCTCATCTTCCCATTCATCAATCCCACGCCGGCAACATCCCAGAGCCCGGACTGCGCTCGGAGCAGGCAGAAGAGGCAAAGGAAGACCTTTGCCCCATAGTGGGCAGGGACCAAACCGCACACCCCATTTGATGATCCGTTGGAGGTTGAGCTGCTGAGGCTCTCCCAAAACCCCTCGTGGCCGTTGAGAGCCGTTGGGGCATCGTTGAGCCTCATTTTCCCAAGCCGGGGGATGAAGCCGAAGCCAACCCCCAGTCTTGGCCGGGAGGGGGGTGGAACTCGGCGCTGCATCCCCCCCCCGCCACCCCACCACGAGATGGGCACGGGCGACACGCCAGCGCTACCCATCGCACATCGCCAGTGGGGAAAATGGGGGCCCCTTGCAACGCCCCCCACCCCAAGACCTACCCAAAAATTGTTGGCCACCCTCCTCCCGCTTTTCCCACCCCCCCGCCCCACGCACAGCGGCGAGAGGGGAAGGACCGTTTTCCACCCAGAAAGCAAATACTCGTAATCTCTCCGTTATGGCACTGGGAGGGGTGAGGAGATGCTGGGCAGGGCACGTAATAATTTGTTGTGGCAGAGGGTAAATTTTTATTGTATTTCTGGATGGGCAGGTGTCGCCTGAGGGTTTCCTCCCCGCCGGTATTTGGCAAACAAGTTTTTTTTTTGCAGAATTTCTTCCTCCTCCTCCTCCTTGCTGAGCAAACAGTTGAGGTTGGGTCTTCCTGCATCATTTCCAGCCCTGGCTGGTTGCACTGCCCTGGGAATCCCCCTCCAAACCCACCCCTTGACCTCCAAAACCTCAACTGTGACCTCCAAAACCTCAACTGTGACCTCCAAAACCTCAACCGTGACCCCCCACAACCCCAATCTGGATGCTCAAGACCCCAGTCGTGTCCCACAAGGCTCTAACTGGGACCCCCAAAACCCCAGCCGTGACCCCCATCCCCAAATCTTGACCTCCCAAGTGGGATGGCAGCGTTGGCATCCTGCCTTTGGGAATTCTCCCCCCTTCCGCCCCGCCCCACTCCACCTATCCAGCTTATTTTTCAGGAGGTGAAATAAATACGTTAATAAATATAATTTCCGCCAAGATAAGGCTTATCCGACTTAGGTCAGGCTTCACGAGCGGGATTGAGCCCCAGCCGGGCGCAGGGATATCCTCTCCAGTGAGGAGTCCCCCTCCCAACCATGGGGAGACCCCTCTTTTCTCACAGAGGAACCGCATCCCACCTGCTTTTGCCCCAAAAATGCTGGGGAGGGGGAATGGACATTCCCCACTTCCCCTCTGCAGAGGGGCTGAGGTCTTCGGTCGCTGCCCCCCACCCTGTGCCAAGGGTCTTGCCCGGTGTGGGGCACCAAGGAAGCCTTGGCCAGCCCCCCACCAGCTATTTTTGGAGGGGGGGGGGTGTCACAGGGATGCTGCACCTTCTGCCAGCACCTGCAAAGAGGGGAGGGAGCAGTGAGGATGGGTCCCCCCCGACATCCACGGTGCCGGATACAGAACCGGCGTTGCCCAGGCACCTACCGGCGTGGTGGGTGCTGCCACCTCTGCGTTGGACTTGTAGGAGCTGTGTCCGTAGGGGCCTGGAAGAGGAAGGCGGGGTGAGGGTCTGGCAACGGTGGGGGTCTCCCCACTAAGGGGATGGTTTTGCCCCCCCCCGTCAATGAGTCTCACTTTGCTGGGGCGTGGAGCCTCTGCCGTTCACGTGGTAGATGCCGGTGGCACGGGCGTTGCGCCTGCCCTCCGGCCAGCTGCCGTCCTCGCTGGTCAGGCTGCAAAGCCGGGAACCGGTGAGCCCATGGGTCTTGTGTGTGGGGCTGGTGGAGGGTGGGGGGAGATGCTGGAGCTCATGGGTTCCAGCGTTGGGGGTCTCAGCCCTCTCTGGGGTTGGGGGGGCTGAACTCTCCCACCCCCACGGGGAAAAGCTGCTGCCCCCCCAAGTTTTGGTCAAGCAGCACGTTTGAGGGCAGCCCAGCTTGGTACCAACCCCAACTCTCCTCCCTGGACCCCCCATGGACCCCCCCCAGCCCTTTCACCTGGGATCAGCAGATTTCTTCTTCCCTTGGGCCAAGCAGATGGTGAGGACGATGCAAAGGACGAGCAGGATGAGGAGGGTCAGTCCCAGCCCCAGCCCCACACCCAGCCCCAGCCCCAGTTTGCTGATGTGGGTCTGGCAGCGGTCGCCGGATGTCAGGTACCAGGGCATGTCCGGGCAGCTGCGGGTGTGACGCGTCATGGGCAGGGTCCCTCCCCCCTGGATCTGGCCCAGGGTGGGCACTGGGGGTTGGGATCCTCCAGGAAACCCTCTGGGCTCTTCCCAGAGCTGGGGAGAACTCAGGAGACCCATCCCCATGTCCATGGGTTGGGCTTGAGGTTTGGGGTTGTGGTGAAGGGCTTTTGGGAGTCAAGGGTTGGGTTTGGAGGGCAAAGGTTGAGGTGCTGGGCTCAAATTTGCATCCTGGGGGTCAGGGGTTGGGTTTGGAGGGCAGGGTTGGGGCTTTGGGGTCAAGAGTTGAGGCTTGAGGGTCAAGGGTTGGGTTTGGAGGACAGCTTTGGGGCTTGGGGGTCAAGAGTTGGGGCTTGGGGGGGGCAAGGGTTGGGTTTGGAGGGCGAGAGTAGGGGTGTTGGGCTCAAGGTTTTGTGTCTGGGGTCAAGGTTTTGGGTTGTGGTGGGAGCTTGGGGGTCAAGGGTTGGGGTGGTGGGGTCAAGGTTTTGGGGTCAAGGTTTTGGGTTGTGGTAGGAGCTTGGGGGTCAAGGGTTGGGGTGTTGGGGGTCAAGGTTTTGGGTTGCGGTGGGAGCCTGGGGGTCAAGGGTTGGGCTGTTGGGGTCAAGGATTGGGGTTCAGGTTACCACTGGGGTTTTAGGGCTTGGGTGGGGTTAAAGGTCAGGTTAAGGTTAAAAGGTTAATGCTGTGACTGGGAGTAGGTTTGGGTTAGGGCTGGGGTTATTATTAGGGTCCTCATTAGGTTTAGGACCGGAATCAGGTTTACCGTCAGCGTTAGGGGGAGGTTTGGGCCCGGGTGAGGGTTCAAGACTTTGGGGGTAAGGTGGGAATTATGGGTAAGGGACGGGGAGGGGTGAGGTTTGGGTCCACTCACAAGCAGCGGGGTCCCTCCAACGTCAGCCGGCAGAACCCGCTGTTGCAGTTGATGGAGCCGGGGACGTTGAGGGTGCAGTTGGTGACGCAGAGGAGGCTGTTCTGCATGCGGTAGGGGTAGTAATACCGGCTGAAGTTGGCCGGCGTGTACTTTCTGCAGAGCTCTGGAGGGGAGAAGCATCAGTCAGGTGAGCCCCGACCCCATCTGACTCCCCGTTGTGTCCCAGCCACTCGCACTCACCCGTGGCATTGAGCACCGGCATCTCGGCGTGGGCAGATCTGGAGGAGGACATGCTGAAGCAGAGTCCTTCTGGGGGAAGGAAGAGTGGAGAGCGGTCACCGGAGGCCACCAGAGATGTGGGGGATCAGCCCTGGTTGGCAGTGGGTCGCTTGGTGCCTACCCCCTGAATGGCTGCAGTTTCGGGGCTGAGCCGCGGCGTTGGCAGCCTCCAGCAGCTCCCGGGCTCGGTCGTCAAGGCTGGTGGTGGGCTTGTCTCTGGCCGGCGGGTCCAGCAGGACTTTGTAGTTCACCACCACGCTGCCTCTTCTGTGGGGCAGCGAGAGCATCGGCATGGGGCACAGGGTTCCTCACCCATCCCTTCCCAGGGGTTCCTCACCCATCCCATCCCATCCCATCCCATCCCATCCCATCCCATCCCATCGGTTCCTCACCTATCCGATCCAATCCCAGGGGTTCCTCTCCCATCCCATCCCATCCCATCCCATCCCATCGGTTCCTCACCCATCCCATCCCATGCGTTCCTCACCTATCCCATCCCATCCCAGGTGTTACTCACCCATCCCGTTCCAGGAGTTCCTCGCCCCATCCCATACCAGGGGGTCCTCATCCCATCCCATCCCACCTCATCCCATCGGTTCCTCACCTATCCGATCCAATCCCAGGGGTTCCTCACCTATCCCATCCCATCCCATGCGTTCCTCACCTATCCCATCCCATCCCACGTGTTCCTCACCCATCCCATTCCAGGAGTTCCTCACCCCATCCCATACCAGGGGGTCCTCATCCCATCCCATCCCATCCCATCCCATCCCATCCCATCCCATCCCATCCCATCCCATCCCACCTCATCCCATCCCATCCCAGGGTTTCCTCACCCATCCATCCCATCCCATCCCATCCCATCCCATCCCATCCCATCCCATCCCATCCCATCCCATCCCATGGGTTCCTCATCCCATCTCATCCCATCCCATCCCATCCCCACCATCAGCCACGCACTCACGTCAGGGTGAGGACCCGGGTGCCACGGTAGCCGGAGACGTTGCGGTAGATCCGGTCCATCTGGGGACAGAGACACACGTGTCACCAGCGGGGCGGGGTTGGGTGGTCCCTTGGGGTGGTCCCGAAGGTCCCCCAATGACTTGGGGGAGGACACAACGGGGGACTCACCGTCCGGCTGAACTCAGCCACGAAGCTGCGATAGGTGGGGGACGAGGCGTCCCCCATGTCCTCGGAGAAGTTCCGGTTGGTGACACGCGCCAGCATCATCACGGAGGGGCCCAGCTCTTCATGGGAAGGGGTAGGATGCCCGTTGAGATGGGGACGTCCCATGGGGTGTCCCTCTTGGGGACAGGGAGGACAGGGTTGGGGTGTCCCATACCTGCCGTGATGTTGATGGTTGATGCCCCGAACTGGCAGCGGGCTCCGTCCACGTTGGGGGGGCAGAGACAACCCGTCCCCGTCCAGTGTCCCCCATTCTGGCAAGGGTCTGTGGGGAGAAGGACACAAGGACGCATGGGTGCCCCCCGCCATTGCCTGCCTGCACCCCCTTTTTCCCCCCTCCCATGATGTCCAGCACCCCGCGTCCCTTCCCAGATCTATCCAGTTGGGTGCACCCAACTGGGACAAGGAGAAAAGTGGTGCCTGGTGCCAACCGGCGGCTCCCTGGTGTGTCCCCCCCTTGGGTGGGGCCAACAGTGGGGCTTCAGGGGTGCAAGCCCCTTTGGGTGGGTGGGTGGGTGTCCTCTCCCAGAAATGGCCAGGGTGGGGTCTTCGCATGAGCACCCATGCCAAGGAAGACCCACCTGTGGTGGTAGGGACGGGTGTGGTGGTGGTTCTCCTGGTGCTCCTTGGTGTAGCTCTGCTCCTCGTAGGGTGCGTGGGTGTTGCTCGGGATGTGGTGGTCCTTCCAGTGGTGGGGACAGCCGTGGTGTGGTGGTACTCACACCGTGGGCCGTAAAACCCACCGGAGCAGTAGCACTCAGTGCCCACGGCCGTGCCTCCATTCCGGCAAGCCGTGGCTTCGTCATGTCTGTCACAACGGGGCCCCGACCTCCCCGGCGGGCAGACGCACCGGTTGCCCACTGCCGTGCTGCCGCCGGCGCACTGGTCGGTGGCATCCACCGTCTCGCAAGTGGGGCCGGAGTAGCCGGGCGGGCAGAGGCATTCGGTCAAGTTGGCGACGCCGCCGTTGTGGCAGATGACTGGAAGAGAGGTGGGGGCGGAAGGACTTGGTGAGGGGACCCAGGCGTCCTGGCCTCCCCCCCACCCCGGCTCTGGTCCGTGGGCATGGTAGACCCACATCCATCCTTCTTCCTCCCCCTTTATCCCCTGCGAAGGAGACCCCCCACCACAAGGACCCCATGCCAGGACACCCACCAACCACAGGGCTGGACCCAAATCCATCCTTCTCGCCCTCCTCTTCCTCTCCCCTCACCCCGGAAGACCCCATGCCCCTCCTGGTCCTGGGAAGGAGACCCCCACCCACCCACCCACCCCAAGGACCCCCATGCCAAGACACCCACTAGCTGGAGGGCTGGACCCGTGCGGGAGGTAGAGGCAGAGGGCGGCCAACGTGGTGCTGGTGCTGGTGGCTCTGCCGGTTGAAGAGGACCAGGTGGTGACGGTGGTGGAGCCAGGACCCGACGTCGTGGTGGGCACCGTGGTGTTAGGAGGGGACTGTGGCGTCACCGCTGTGGTCTCGGTGGCGGGGCTGGTGCAGTTGCCGGCACATACTGTGGTGCCATCCAGGGGGACCGTGTGGGTGGCATTGGGCTGAGCCAGCGCTGGGGTAGCAGAGGCGTTGGTGGACGTGGTCGGGAGCATGGCCGTGGTGTTGCTTTCCAGGGTGGTGGCCGTGGTGTTTTCCATGGCCATGGTGTTGCTTTCTAGAGGGTTTGGTAACATGGCCGTGGTTTCGCTTTCCATGGGGTTGGCCGTGGTGTTGCTTTCCACAGCCGTGGTGTTGCTTACCATGGTGGTCGTTAGTGTGACCGTGGTTTCGCTTTCCATGGGGATGGCCGTGGTGTTGCTTTCCACAGCCATGGTGTTGCTTACCACGGTGGTCGTTAGTGTAGCTGTGGTTTCGCTTTCCGTGGCCATGGTGGTCCTTTCCATGGGGATGGCCATGGTGTTGCTTTCCACAACCATGGTGTTGCTTACCGTGGTGGTCGTTAGTGTGGCTGTGGTTTTGCTTTCCGTGGGGATGGCCGCGGTGTTGCTTGCCATGGCCGTGGTGTTGCTTACTGTGGTGGTCGTTAGTGTGGCCGTGGTTTTGCTTTCCATGGGGATGGCCATGGTGTTGCTTTCCACGGCCATGGTATTGCTTACCGTGGTGGTCGTTAGTGTGGCCGTGGTTTCACTTTCCATGGCCATGGTGTTGTTTGCGATGGCGATGGCTGTCGTGTTGCTTTCCACGGCCGTGGTGTTGCTTACCATGGTGGTCGTTAGTGTGGCCGTGGTTTCGCTATCCATGGGGATGGTCATGGTGTTGCTTGCCATGGCCGTGGTGTTGCTTACCGTGGTGGTCGTTAGTGTGGTCATGGTTTCGCTTTCCATGGGGATGGCCACGGTGTTGCTTGCCACGGCTGTGGTGTTGCTTACCGTGGTGGTCGTTAGTGTGGTCATGGTTTCGCTTTCCATGGGGATGGCCGTGGTGTTGCTTGCCACGGCTGTGGTGTTGCTTTCTAGGGGGGTGGCCATGGTGTTTCTTTCCCGGCGTGCCAGTAGCATGGCCGTAGCCTTGCTTTCCGGGGGGGTAGTCGGAAGCGTGGTCGTGGAGTTGCTTTCCAGGGTGGTCAGGATGGTGGCATGGGTCTCCATGGGATGTGTGATGCGGTTGATATACAACGCCGGCGTGGAGACCTTCTCACCACCCATTGTGCTTGGGCTCCCGGCCGTGGTGAGCACCGTGGTGGTGGACGGGCTGGTGCACTCGCACCGGGGTCCCCAGGCTGCCGGGGGGCAACGGCAGGCCGCCCCCACCAACGTGCCACCGTTTAGGCAGGAGACGGGCTGCTCTGGGTACTGGCAGACTTCTCCCCGGTATCCCGGCGGACACACGCACGCCATCCCAAAAGCCGTGGCCCCATTCCGGCAGGCGCTGGCGGGGTCGGGGCGTTCACAAAGGGGACCCCGAAATCCCGGCGGGCAGTAGCACTTCGTTCCCACGGCGGTGCCGCCGTTTTGGCAAGCCTTGGCGGGGTCACCGGTCTCACAGCGGGTGCCGTTGTAGCCGGGGGGGCACACGCATCCCTCCCCCACCGCCGTGCCGCCGTTCTCGCAGGAGGCTGGAAGGTACCTCAGGTTGGGGGGGGGGTAGGGCAGGCGTGGGGGGACGTGTGTGCGAATCCCGGATTCCCCCGGGCTGGAGGAGGGATCCGGGAGACCGGCTCCGCTCCCACCCCACCTCTGGTGAGTCAACACCCTCCAACCCACCTCCCCGGGAGAGGACCCAGGAGTCCGGGGAGGGAGTCGGGGAGCCCCCTCCCCAAAAGCCACATCTGAGAGGTGCCCAAGGTGCTAAACCCCCACCCAGAAAAGGAACCGGGCACCCACAGGGTGACGTTGCCCTTGGAGGGCAGGTGGGGCACCCTAGGCTGGGAATAACACCCATGTGCCGAGGGCAGTTGGGTGGTCCAAGTTCTTTGACGAGGAGCTTCCAGTGGACCGGGAAGCCCAGGAAGAGCCAAAACCCCCCTCGAGGGATTTTTCAGGGGAGGTGGGAAGGGGGTGGGAGGAGGAGGACAGGGTGGGATGATGCCTCGCTGCCAGCAGGATGGAGATCTCTCCATCTTGTCCCTCTCTTACCTGACAGAGCCTCCAAGGGGACGAAGAGGAGGAGGAGGAGGAAGAAGCAGCAATCCAGAGCCATCACCAGCAGAACCTGAAGGAGCAGGGAGCCACGGAACGACTGAGCCGGAGGCACCGGACGCAGTGACTTTGTGTGTTGAGTCCGGCACGGTCATCAACCGCAAGGTAGGACCACGCCGGTAAATAATCGCTGAGTAATTTTTATCGAATCCCGAAATAGAAAGGGCGTGAGAAGATCCGGACGTCCCCATGGTGTTCCACCTTCCCGGGCAGCTCTGGACCGGCCACAATGGGCCCAACCCTTGCGCCGGAGACGAGGGAGGGAGGGAGCTGCGTTTCCCACGGCAGGCTGATAAGATTAGGGCGAGACGTGGCGGGTCCCCTCTGTTACCGGCACCCACTCGTCCTGCTCCACCTTGGGGCGTTGTCCCCCTCCCCAAACCTCCTGGAGATGGATGGAGAAGGAAAGGGGGGGTCAAGAGCTTGGGTCCTGCTGAATCATCCCGGATGGCCGGAGCCAGGCTGGGACGCGGCAAAGCGACGCCACGTCCACGTACCCTCTCCTCTCTACTCACCGCCAGCCCGGGGGTACGAGTCCCTTGGGTGCTGGGGGGGACGACACCCTGTGCCACCCCCATGCCATCCCCAGGTGGACGACACCCTGTGCCACCCCCACACCATCCCCAGGGGTACAAGCCCCTTGGGTGCTGGGTGGGGGACACCCTGTGCCACCCCCATGCCATCCCCAGGGGTACGAGTCCCTTGGGTGCTGGGTGGGGGGGACCCTGTGCCACCCATGGGTGCCATCCCCGGGGTCCTCCGTCCCCAGGCACTTGTGGGCAGTGCCCCCGACCCCCCCACCCCCCTGTGCAACCAACCATGGGTGCCATCACCACACCCCCCCCCCATCACCAGGCACCCATGGGTGCCATCCCCGGCCTCCCCCCATCACCAGACACCTGTGGGCAGTGTCCCCAGGACCCTCTGTCCCCAGGCACCCATGGGTGCCATCCCTGTCCCCCCATCCCCAGGCACCCATGGGTGCCCCCCCGCGGCCCGGCGCTGTCCGTGGTGCTGACGAGCCAGGCACTGGGCGTGTCACCCCTCCCAGGGTGTCCCATGTCCGTCCTCCCCCACCTTCTCCCTCCCCTCTGGGGTGTCCCATGTCACCCCATTGTGCTCCCTTCTTCCAGGGGTGTCCCAGTGTCTTCTGGGTGCCACGTGCTCCCCAGGGTGTCCCAGTACCACCCAGGGCTCCCCAGTTTGTCCTGGGTGCCACGTGCTCCTCGGGGTGTCCCAGTACCTCCCAGGGCTCCCCAGTTTGTCCTGGGTGCCACAGGCTCCCCAGTTTGTCCTGGGTGCCATGTGCTCCTCGGGGTGTCCCAGTACCTCCCAGGGCTCCCCAGTTTGTTTTAGGTGCCACGTGCTCCTCGGGGTGTCCCCGTACCTCCCAGGGCTCCCCAGTGCATCCCAGCATGACCCAGGCACCACACGCTCCCCAGTGTCCCCCGGTGCACCCCAGGGCTGAGCCTCACCCTGAGGCAAGAGGTGCTGGGGGCCCCTCCGGGGTGCTGGGCACCCCCCAAACCCGTATGGGGCTGGTCTGCCATGTTGGGGGGGAGGGGAGGTGTCGAAGCGCCCTCCCCAGCAATTGCTCTGGAGTCCCCGGGATCGTCCCTCTCCCCCGCCCCGAGACGTGCCGGGCAAACCTCCCCCCGGAAAGGAAAAGAAAGTAATTAAGATGAGCAAGAGTAAGAATAACAATAAATTTATTACACCACGTGATACTCGCGTGAAATTTGGGGGGGGAAAGGGGGGAGGGTCCTCCGTGGCAGCCTCCCTGCGGCTCGCCACAGCCCGCACCCCCATTAGGAGTCCTGCGCCCCCCTGCTAATGTGGGGAGCAGGGAGGGGCGTCATCTCTTTGTGGACCCCCCCCGGACTCAGCCCTTGAGCGGTGGGAGGTTTTGTGGCGCCCGGCGCTGTAGAGTTCATCGTCCAAATAAATAATAAATATTGGGGCTTGCCCGCCCCGAGCATCTTGCCCGGCTTTTGGCACGGCCCGCGTGCCGGTGGTCCGGCCACGCCGGGTGGATTGGGGTGTCCCCGTGGGAGAGAAAAGACCCGTTGTGTTGAGGTTGGGGGGGGTCTCAAGTCTTCATCCCAGTTGGGAATTCCCTTTGTTGACACCCCGGATGTCCCCGATGCGGGATCAGAACTGGGTTGTGACCTTCGGCCTGGAGATCTTCATCTGGGGTGGGGGGAAAAGAAGGAGGGGGAAAGGGGTGAGAGCGGTGTGGGGGTCTCCCTTGGGTCCTCAGTCCAGGGGAGGGTGGTGGGTGCTGCAGGAGAAGGAGGAGAACATACCGGGGTGGAGGTATCCACCAGCTCCAACGAAGGCGTGAAGTTGTGTGGCATCTCAGCACCTATGGGGAGATGGTGGGGGGCTGTTGGATATCTCGGGGGTCTTCCCCAAGCGTTGGTCTCCATCAGCCCCAATTGGGGCTGGGGGTCACCTGTGGTGCTGTGGGCTCCCGTGTTGTGATAGAGGAAACCATCAGGCGAGCGCCAGGTGAGACCATCCTCCTCGTACCAGTCGCCACCGGCGTAGGGTTGAAGATCACTGGGTGGGCAACAAGAGGGTGTCTCAGAGGTGGTGGGGGAGAGAACCAGAGGAGGGGGGTCCCCTCCGCCAGCGAACCCAGGCGTCTGGGTGCCAACCCTCCTCCGAACTGGATGATCCGCTCCCCCCGGAACAGGGAACCCAGGTGTCCGGGCTCCTCTACCTCAGCATGTACTTCCTCCGGCGGCCCCTGACCAGCGCCGCGGCGAGGACGATGCAGCTGATGAGCAACACGACGGCCACCAGCCCCAACCCCGTGGCCAACTTGCTGACGCGCCCGGAGCAGTGGGCACCCGTGTACCAGTACAGGGCTTCCTCCTGGCAGCTGTGGGAAGGAGACAGGATCATGGGACCGGAGCAGGGATGATGGAGACTCCTCCACCGGCCAACCCCATGGCCGCGGGCAGCGGCGGTGGCACTCACAAGCACTGGGGACCGGTGAGGGTGATGTGGCACTGGCCGTAGTGGCAATCCATGGTGGTCGGCCTGTTGGGCGTGCAGTCGGTGATGCAGTGGATGATGCCCTCCGTGGTCACCGGGTAGTAGAAATCCCGGTATTTGTTGGGTGCTCGCTGCCGGCAGATCTCTGGGGGGGTGAGGGTGGGAGGGTTAGGGGGGAATGGGAGCACTGGTGGGATGTGCTTGGGGGGTGTGGGGTGGGGAAGGGACTGGTGGGGTGGGCCAGGAACTGGTGGGGTGGTCAAGGAACTGGTGGGGTGCATGGGGGGCTGGTGGGGTGCACAGGGGACTGGTGGGGTGCACTGGGGGCTGGTGGGGTGGTCAAGGAACTGGTGGGGTGCACAGGGGACTGGTGGGGTGCACTGGGGACTGGCGGAGTGGGCCAGGAACTGGTGGGGTGGTCAAGGAACTGGTGGGGTGCACTGGGGGCTGGTGGGGTGGTCAAGGAACTGGTGGGGTGCACTGGGGGCTGGTGGGGTGGTCAAAGAACTGGTGGGGTGCACGGGGGACTGGTGGGGTGCACTGGGGGGTGGTGGGGTGTGCCAGGAACTGGTGGGGTGGGCCAGGAACTGGTGGGGTGCATGGGGGGCTGGTGGAGTGGGCAAGGGGCTGGTGGGGTGGGCCAGGAACTGGTGGAGTGCACTGGGAGAATGGGAAAAACTTGTGGGGTATGTGAGGGAAAGGTGGGGTGCATAGGGAGCTGGGGTAACTGGTGGGGTGCACTGGGGTAACTGGTGTGGGGTGCACTGGGGGCTGGTGGGATGGGCAGAAAGGTCCCCGGGGGTCTCACCATCCAGGGAAGACACCTCCATCATGTTCCTGACGACGGGGTTGGGCGACACAGTGAGGCAGAGGATGGCTGTGGTGGTTGGGGGGGGAAGAGAGAGGAGGTGGCATCAAAGACCCATCCATGGGTGCCCGGGTGGGACCCAAGTGTGGGGGGGAGAGGGGCGGGGGGACACAGAAGGGGCACCCACAGGTGTTGTGCTGGCAGGCGCCCTGGTTGGCCTCCGTCTCTTGCAACCTCTCCACCAGGCTCTTCGTTATGGCCTCGAACTTCTCCGTCAGGTTGCCGCTCTCCATCGTGGTGAAGATGATCTCGTGGTCCACCACGATGCTGCCGGGCCTTTGGGAAAGGGGCGCTGTGGGGGTTAAAGGTCAACGAGGAGACCCCACACCCACCCCACCCCACCCCGACACCTCGGTTCCCTGCCTGTCAGGGACCCCTTACTTGAGGCTGATGATCCTCACACCCTCGTAGCCGGGGATGTTACCGTAGATCTTCTTTATCTGCGAAGCCAAAGGGTTGCGTGAGCCACCACCGAGGGGACAAGATGGCCGCAGAGGGACAACTCAGCCCCCCTCTCCTCACCTCCCTCCGGAAGTGCTCCTCAAAGTCACGGTAGGTCTCCGACCGGTTGTCCTTCAGCTCCTCCGTGTAGTTGAAGTTGGTGACGGTCACCACCAGCTCCACGTCTGCCACGATGGTCCCCGGGTAAGCTAGAGGACACAAGGGGGGAAGGAAGGGAGCTCAGAACGTTGGCCCGGGGTGGCCGGGACCTCCAGGGTGTCCAGGACCTCCAGCGAGGCCAGGACCTCCATGGAGTCCAGGAACCTCCATGGTGTCCAGGACCTCCAGGGTGTCCAGGACCTCCAGGGCATCCAGGACCTCCAGGGAGGCCGGGACCTCCATGGTGTCCAGGACCTCCAGGGCGTCCAGGACCTCCATGGTGTCCAGGACCTCCATGGTGTCCAAGACCTCCAGGGAGGCCGGGACCTCCAGGGCGTCCAGGACCTCCAGAGAGGCCGGGACCTCCATGGTGTCCAGGACCTCCATGGTGTCCAGGACCACCAAGACGGCCAGGTCCTCCACGGCATCCAGGACCTCCAGGGCGTCCAGGACCTCCACGGAGGCCAGGACCTCGGGGGCGGCCATGGGGTTGGGTGGAGGTGAGACTTACGGAGGTTGGTCTCGATGGAGTTGGTGGAGTACTCGCACAAGGGGCCGTAGAAATAGGGGGTGCAGAGACACTTGATGCCATCGTAGGTGCCGCCATTCTGGCAGAAAACTGGGAGGGAGAAGGGTGCGGGGGGTCAGCAGAGGAATTTGGGGGGACCCCCAGGGCCGGGGCACCCGCCTGGAGCTGGGGAGGGTGGAGGTGATGGGTGGGACATGATGGCCCGTTGGGGTGGAGGTGGGTGGGTGGGGGACTCACCAGGAGGAATAGCTGTGCTGGAGGCTGTCGTGGAGGTCTCCTGGGTGGTAGAGGTGGCCGTGGAGGTGTCTTGGGTGGTGGTGGTGGGTGCTGTTGAGGTAGACTGGGTGGTGGGTGTCATGGAGGTCTCCTGGGTGTCAGAGGTGGCTGTGGAGGTCAGTTCGGTGGTGGTGGTGGGTGCTGCAGAGGTAGACTGAGAGGTGGGTGTTGTGGAGGTCTCCTGGGTGGCAGAGGTGGCTGTGGAGGTCTCTTGGGGGGTGGTGGTGGGTGCTGCAGAGGTAGACTGGGTGTTGGGTGTCGTGGAGGTCTCCTGAGTGGCAGAGGTGGCTGTAGAGGTCTCTTGGGTGGTGGTGGTGGGTGCTGTTGAGGTAGACTGAGAGGTGGGTGTTGTGGAGGTCTCCTGGGTGGCAGAGGTGGCTGTGGAGGTCTCTTGGGTGGTGGTGGTGGGTGCTGCAGAGGTAGACTGGGTGTTGGGTGTCGTGGAGGTCTCCTGAGTGGCAGAGGTGGCTGTAGAGGTCTCTTGGGGGGTGGTGGTGGGTGCTGTTGAGGTAGACTGGGTGGTGGGTGTCATGGAGATGTTCTGGGTGGCAGAGGTGGCTGTGGAGGTCACTTGGGTGGTGGTGGTGGGTGCTGTAGAGGTAGACTGGGTGGTGGGTGTCATGGAGGTCTCCTGGGTGGCAGAGGTGGCTGTGGAGGTCACTTGGGTGGTGGTGGTGGTTGCTGCAGAGGTAGACTGGGTGTTGGGTGTTGTGGAGGTCTCCTGGGTGTCAGAGGTGGCTGTGGAGGTCACTTGGGTGGTGGTGGTGGGTGCTGTAGTGGTACCTTGGGTGATGGGTGTCATGGAAGTCTCTTGGGTGGCAGAGGTGTCTGTGAATGTCTCTTGGGTGGACGTGGTGGGTGCTGTAGAGGTAGACTGGGTGTTGGGTGTCATGGAGGTCTCCTGGATGGCAGAGGTGGCTGTGGAGGTCAGTTCGGTGGTGGTTGCTGCAGAGGTAGACTGGGTGTTGGGTGTTGTGGAGGTCTCTTGGGTGGTAGTGGCTGCCATGGAGGTCACTTGGGTGGTGGTGGTGGGTGTTTTGGAGGTCTCTTGGGTGGTAGAGGTGGCTGTGGATGTCACCTCGATGGTGGTAGGTGCTGCCATGGAGGTCACCTCTGTGGAGGTGACAGCAGTGGAGGTGCCTGTAGTGGAGGAGTCTCCTGAGGTGGTGGGTACTGCTGTGGGAGTCACTTCTGTGGAGGTGGCTCCAGTGGTGGAGAAGACTGTGGAAGTGTCTTCTGAGGTGATGGGGGATGACATGGAGGTGACAGCAGCAGAGGTGGTCAAGGAAATTGTGGAGGAGTCTGCTGAGGTGACAGGTGCTGCCGTGGAGGTCACCTCCGTGAAGGTGACAGCAGTAGAGGTGGCTCCAGTGGTGAAGGAGACTGTAGAGGCATCTGCTGAGGTGGTGGGGGCTGCAGTGGAGGTGAGCTCTGTGGAGGTGGCAGCAGTGGAAGTGGCACTAGTGGTCGTGAAGGAAGTGGAGGTGTCTCCTGAGGTGGTGGGGGCTGCCATGGAGGTCACCTCTGTGGTGGTGAAAGTAATGGAGGTGGCTCCTGTGGTCAAGAAAGAAGTGGATAACCCTGCTGTGGTGGTCATGGAAGCCATGGAGGTCACCTCAGTGGAGGTGAGAGCAGTGGAGGGGGCTCCAGTGGTCAAGAAGGAAGTGGATAACCCTGCCGTTGTGGTTATGGAATCCATGGAGGTCACTTCAGTGGAGGTGGCCCCAGTGGTTGAGAAGAGCGTGGAGACATCTGCGGTGGTGGGGGCTGCTGAGGAGGTCCCCTCTGTGGGGATGACAGTGCTGGAGGTGGCTCCAGTGGTCGAGAAGGAAGTAGATAAGTCCGTGGTGGTCTCAGATGCCATTGAGGTCATATGTGTGGAGGTGACAGGAATGGAGGTGGCTCCAGTGGTGAAGACCGTGGAAAGGTCTTCTGAGGTGGTGGGGGCTGCGGTGGTGGTCCCCTCTATGGGGATGACAGTGCTGGGGGTGGCTCCAGTGGTCGAGAAGGAAGTGGGTAAGTGTGTGGTGGTGGCAGATGCCATTGAGGTCACCTGTGTGGAGGTGACAGGAGTGGAGGTGGTTCCAATGGTGAAGACCGTGGAAAGTTCTTCTGAGGTGGTGGGGGCTTCTGTGGTGGGACCCTCTGTGGGGATGACAGTGCTGGGGGTGGCTCCAGTGGTCGAGAAGGAAGTAGATAAGTCTGTGGTGGTCTCAGATGCCATTGAGGTCATATGTGTGGAGGTGACAGGAACGGAGGTGGTTCCAGTGGTGAAGACCGTGGAAAGGTCTTCTGAGGTGGTGGGGGCTGCGGTGGTGGTCACGTCTGTGGGGATGACAGTGCTGGGGGTGGCTCCAGTGGTCGAGAAGGAAGTGGATAACCTTTCCGAGGTGGTCATGGAATCCATGGAGGTCACCTCAGTGGACGTGAGAGCAGTGGAGGTGGCTCCAGTGGTCGGGAAGAGAGTGGAGACATCTTGTGAGGTGGTGGGGGCTGCTGAGGAGGTCCCCTCTGTGGGGGTGACAGTGCTGGGGGTGAGTCCAGTGGTCGAGAAGGAAGTAGATAAGTCTGTGGTGGTCTCAGATACCATAGAGGTCATATGTGTGGAGGTGACAGGAGTGGAGGTGGCTCCAGTGGTGAAGACCGTGGAAAGGTCTTCTGAGGTGGTGGGGGCTTCTGTGGTGGTCACGTCTGTGGGGATGACCGTGGTGGGGGTGGCTCCAGTGGTCAAGAAGGAAGTGGGAAAGTCTCCGGACGTGGTGGGAGATGTTGTGGAGGTCACCTCAGTGGAGGTGAGAGCAGTGGAGGGGGCTCCAGTGGTCGGGAAGAGTGTGGAGACATCTTCTGAGGTGGTGGGGGCTGTGGAGGAGGTCCCCTCTGTGGGGGTGACAGTGCTGGGGGTGGCTTCAGTGGTCGAGAAGGAAGTGGGAAAGTCTCCTGAGGTGGTCATAGAAGCCATGGAGGTCATCTCAGTGGAGGTGACAGCAGTGGAGGTGGCTGCAGTGGTCGATAAGAGTGTGGAGACACTTTCTGAGGTGGTGGGGGCTGAGGAGGAGGTCCCCTCTGTGGGGATGACAGTGCTGGGGGTGGCTTTAATGGTCGAGAAGGAAGTAGATAAGTCCGTGGTGGTCTCAGATGCCATTGAGGTCATATGTGTGGAGGTGGCTCCAGTGGTGAAGGCTGTGGAGAGGTCTTCTGAGGTGGTGGGGGCTGCGGTGGTGGTCACCTCTGTGGGGATGACAGTGGTGGGGGTGGCTCCAGTGGTCGAGAAGGAAGTGGGAAAGTCTCCGGAGGTGGTGGGAGATGTTGTGGAGAACACTTCTGTGGAGGTTACAGCAGTGGAGGGGGCTCCTGTTGTCGAAAAGAGCGTGGAGACATCTTGTGAGGTGGTGGGGGCTGAGGAGGTCCCCTCTGTGGGGATGACAGTGCTGGGTGTGGCTCCGGTGGTCGAGAAGGAAGTGGGAAAGTCTCCGGAGGTGGTGGGAGATGTTGTGGAGATCACCTCAGTGGAGGTGAGAGCAGTGGCGGTGGCTCCTGTGGTGGCCATGGCAGTGGAGGGACCTGCTGAGGTGGTGGGTGATTCTGTGAAGGTCACATCTGTGGAGGTGAGAGCAGTGGAGGGGGTTCCTGTGGTCGAGAAGGAAGTGGATAACCTTTCCGTGGTGGTCATGGAATCCATGGAGGTCACCTCAGTGGAGGTGGCTCCAGTGGTTGAGAAGAGCGTGGAGAAATCTGAGGTGGTGGGGGCTGCTGAGGAGGTCCCCTCTGTGGGGATGACAGTGCTGGGGGTGGCTCCGGTGGTCGAGAAGGAAGTGGGAAAGTCTCCGGAGGTGGTGGGAGATGTTGTGGAGATCACCTCAGTGGAGGTGAGAGCAGTGGAGGTGTCTCCAGTGGTCGGGAAGAGCGTGGAGACATCTTGTGAGGTGGTGGGGGCTGCAGAGGAGGTCCCCTCTGTGGGGATGACAGTGCTGGGGGTGGCTCCAGTGCTTAGGAATGAAGTGGATAACTCTGCCGTGGTGGTCATGGAAGCCATGGAGGTCACCTCAGTGGTGGTGGCTCCAGTGGTTGACAAGAGTGTGGAGACATCTGAGGTGGTGGTGGCTCCTGTGGTGGCCATGGCAGTGGAGGGACGTGCTGAGGTGGTGGGCGATTCTGTGAAGGTCACATCTGTGGAGGTGAGAGCAGTGGAGGGGGCTCCAGTGGTCGGGAAGAGTGTGGAGACATCTTCTGAGGTGGTGGGGGCTGTGGAGGAGGTCCCCTCTGTGGGGGTGACAGTGCTGGGGGTGGCTTCAGTGGTCGAGAAGGAAGTGGGAAAGTCTCCTGAGGTGGTCATAGAAGCCATGGAGGTCATCTCAGTGGAGGTGACAGCAGTGGAGGTGGCTGCAGTGGTCGATAAGAGTGTGGAGACACTTTCTGAGGTGGTGGGGGCTGTGGAGGAGGTCCCCTCTGTGGGAATGACCGTGGTGGGGGTGGCTCCAGTGGTCGAGAAGGAAGTGGGAAAGTCTCCGGAGGTGGTGGGAGATGTTGTGGAGATCACCTCCGTGGAGGTGAGAGCATTGGCGGTGGCTCCTGTGTTGGCCATGGCAGTGGAGGGACCTGCTGAGGTGGTGGGTGATTCTGTGAAGGTCACTTCTGTGGAGGTGAGAGCAGTGGAGGGGGCTCCAGTGGTCAAGAAAGAAGTGGATAACCTTTCCGTGGTGGTCATGGAATCCATGGAGGTCACCTCAGTGGAGGTGGCTCCAGTGGTTGAGAAGATCGTGGAGACATCTTGTGAGGTGGTGGGGGCTGAGGAGGTCCCCTCTGTGGGGATGACAGTGCTGGGGGTGGCTCCGGTGGTCGAGAAGGAAGTGGGAAAGTCTCCGGAGGTGGTGGGAGATGTTGTGGAGATCACCTCAGTGGAGGTGAGAGCAGTGGCGGTGGCTCCTGTGGTGGCCATGGCAGTGGAGGGACCTGCTGAGGTGGTGGGTGATTCTGTGAAGGTCACATCTGTGGAGGTGAGAGCAGTGGAGGGGGTTCTTGTGGTCGAGAAGGAAGTGGATAACCTTTCCGTGGTGGTCATGGAATCCATGGAGGTCACCTCAGTGGAGGTGGCTCCAGTGGTTGAGAAGAGCGTGGAGACATCTGAGGTGGTGGGGGCTGAGGAGGTCCCCTCTGTGGGGATGACAGTGCTGGGGGTGGCTCCGGTGGTCGAGAAGGAAGTGGGAAAGTCTCCGGAGGTGGTGGGAGATGTTGTGGAGATCACCTCAGTGGAGGTGAGAGCAGTGGAGGTGTCTCCAGTGGTCGGGAAGAGCGTGGAGACATCTTGTGAGGTGGTGGGGGCTGCAGAGGAGGTCCCCTCTGTGGGGATGACAGTGCTGGGGGTGGCACCAGTGCTTAGGAAGGAAGTGGATAACTCTGCCGTGGTGGTCATGGAAGCCATGGAGGTCACCTCCGTGGAGGTGGCTCCAGTGGTTGACAAGAGTGTGGAGACATCTGAGGTGGTGGTGGCTCCTGTGGTGGCCATGGCAGTGGAGGGACGTGCTGAGGTGGTGGGCGATTCTGTGAAGGTCACATCTGTGGAGGTGAGAGCAGTGGAGGGGGCTCCAGTGGTCGGGAAGAGTGTGGAGACATCTTGTGAGGTGGTGGAGGCTGCTGAGGAGGTCCCCTCTGTGGGGATGACAGTGCTGGGGGTGGCTTCAGCGGTTGAGAAGGAAGTAGATAAGTCTGTGGTGGTGGCAGATGCCATTGAGGTCACCTGTGTTGACGTGACAGGAGTGGAGGTGGTTCCAGTTGAGAAGACCGTGGAAAGGTCTTCTGAGGTGGTGGGGGCTGCTGTGGTGGTCACATCTGTGGAGATGACACTGCTGGGGGTGGCTCCAGTGGTTGAGAAGGAAGTGGGAAAGTTTCCTGAGGTGGTCATTGAAGCCATGGAGGTCATCTCAGTGGAGCTGAGAGCAGTGGATGTAGCTCCTGTGGTCGATAGGAGCGTGGAGACATCTTGTGAGGTGGTGGGGGCTGCAGAGGAGGTCCCCTCTGTGGGGATGACAGTGCTGGGGGTGAGTCCAGTGGTTGGGAAGGAAGTGGGTAAGTGTGTGGTGGTGGCAGATGCCACTGAGGTCATATGTGTGGAGGTGACAGGAGTGGTGGTGGCTCCAGTGGTGAAGACTGTGGAAAGGTCTTCTGAGGTGGTGGGGGCTGCTGAGGAGGTCCCCTCTGTGGGGATGACAGTGCTGGGGGTGGCTCCGGTGGTCGAGAAGGAAGTGGATAAGTCTCCGGAGGTGGTGGGAGATGTTGTGGAGATCACCTCAGTGGAGGTGAGAGCAGTGGAGGTGTCTCCAGTGGTCGGGAAGAGCGTGGAGACATCTTGTGAGGTGGTGGGGGCTTCTGTGGTGGTCATGTCTGTGGGGATGACAGTGCTGGGGGTGGCTCCAGTGCTTAGGAAGGAAGTGGATAACTCTGCCGTGGTGGTCATGGAAGCCATGGAGGTCACCTCAGTGGAGGTGACAGCAGTGGTTGACAAGAGTGTGGAGACATCTGAGGTGGTGGTGGCTCCTGTGGTGGCCATGGCAGTGGAGGGACGTGCTGAGGTGGTGGGCGATTCTGTGAAGGTCACATCTGTGGAGGTGAGAGCAGTGGAGGGGGCTCCAGTGGTCGGGAAGTGTGTGGAGAGATCTTCTGAGGTGGTGGGAGCTGTGGAGGAGGTCCCCTCTGTGGGGATGACAGTGCTGGGGGTGAGTCCAGTGGTCGAGATGGAAGTGGGTAAGTGTGTGGCGGTGGCAGATGCCATTGAGGTCATATGTGTGGAGGTGACAGGAGTGGAGGTGGTTCCAGTGGTGAAGACCGTGGAAAGTTCTTCTGAGGTGGTGGGGGCTTCTGTGGTGGTCATGTCTGTGGGGATGACAGTGCTGGGGGTGGCTCCAGTGGTCGAGAAGGAAATAGATAAGTCCGTGGTGGTCTCAGATACCATTGAGGTCATATGTGTGGAGGTAACAGGAGTGGAGGTGTCTCCAGTGGTGAAGACCGTGGAAAGGTCTTCTGAGGTGGTGGGGGCTTCTGTGGTGGTCACCTCTGTGGGAATGACAGTGCTGGGGGTGGCTCCAGTGGTCGAGAAGGAAGTGGATAACCTTTCCGTGGTGGTCATGGAAGCCATGGAGGTCACCTCAGTGGAGGTGAGGGCAGTGGCAGTGGCTCCTGTGGTGGCCATGGCAGTGGAGGGACCTGCTGAGGTGGTGGGTGATTCTGTGAAGGTCACATGTGTGGAGGTGAGAGCAGTGGAGGGGGTTCCTGTGGTCGAGAAGGAAGTGGATAACCTTTCCGTGGTGGTCATGGAATCCATGGAGGTCACCTGAGTTGAGGTGGCTCCAGTGATTGAGAAGATCGTGGAGACATCTTGTGAGGTGGTGGGGGCTGAGGAGGTCCCCTCTGTGGGGATGACAGTGCTGGGGGTGGCTCCGGTGGTCGAGAAGGAAGTGGGAAAGTCTCCGGAGGTGGTGGGAGATGTTGTGGAGATCACCTCCGTGGAGGTGAGAGCAGTGGCGGTGGCTCCTGTGGTGGCCATGGCAGTGGAGGGACCTGCTGAGGTGGTGGGTGATTCTGTGAAGGTCACATCTGTGGAGGTGAGAGCAGTGGAGGGGGCTCCAGTGGTCGGGAAGAGTGTGGAGACATCTTCTGAGGTGGTGGGGGCTGTGGAGGAGTTCCCCTCTGTGGGGGTGACAGTGCTGGGGGTGGCTCCAGTGGTCGAGAAGGAAGTAGATAAGTCCGTGGTGGTCTCAGATGCCATTGAGGTCATATGTGTGGAGGTGACAGGAGTGGAGGTGTCTCCAGTGGTGAAGACCGTGGAAAGTTCTTCTGAGGTGGTGGGGGCTTCTGTGGTGGTCATGTCTGTGGGGATGACAGTGCTGGGGGTGGTTTCAATGGTTGAGAAGGAAATAGATAAGTCCGTGGTGGTCTCAGATACCATTGAGGTCATATGTGTGGAGGTGACAGGAGTGGAGGTGGTTCCAGTGGTGAAGATCGTGGAAAGGTCTTCTGAGGTGGTGGGGGCTGCTGTGGTGGTCTCCTCTGTGGGGGTGACAGTGCTGGGGGTGGCTCCGGTGGTTGAGAAGGAAGTGGATAAGTCTGTGGTGGCCTCAGATGCCATTGAGGTCACCTGTCTCGAGGTAACAGGAGTGGAGGTAGTTCCAGTTGAGATGACGGTGGAAAGGTCTTCTGAGGTGGTGGGGGCTCCTGTGGTGGTCGTGTGTGTGGGGATGACAGTGCTGGGGGTGGCTCCAGTGGTCGAGAACGAAGTGGGAAAGTCTCCTGAGGTGGTCATAGAAGCCATGGAGGTCATCTCAGTAGAGGAGAGAGCAGTGGAGGTGGCTGCAGTGGTTGAGAAGAGCGTGGAGACGTTTTCTGAGGTGGTGGGGGCTGAGGAGGAGGTCCCCTCTGTGGGGATGACCGTGGTGGGGGTGGCTCCAGTGGTCGAGAAGGAAGTAGATAAGTCCGTGGTGGTCTCAGATGCCATTGAGGTCATATGTGTGGAGGTGACAGGAGTGGAGGTGTCTCCAGTGGTGAAGACCGTGGAAAGGCTCTCTGATGTGGTGGGGGCTGCGGTGGTGGTCCCCTCTGTGGGGATGACAGTGCTGGGGGTGGCTCCAGTGGTCGATAAGGAAGTGGATAAGTCTCCTGAGGTGGTGGGAGATGTTGTGGAGATCACCTCAGTGGAGGTCACCTCAGTGGACCTCACCTCAGTGGAGGTGGCTCCAGTGGATGGAAAGAGCGTGGAGACATCTATGGTGGTGGGGGCTGCTGAGGAGGTCCCCTCTGTGGGGATGACAGTGCTGGGGGTGGCTCCAGTGGTCGAGAAGGAAGTGGGAAAGTCTCCGGAGGTGGTGGGAGATGCTGTGGAGAACACTTCCGTGGAGGTGACAGCAGTGGAGGGGGCTCCTGTTGTCGAAAAGAGCGTGGAGACATCTTGTGAGGTGGTGGGGGCTGAGGAGGTCCCCTCTGTGGGGATGACAGTGCTGGGGGTGGCTTCAGCGGTTGAGAAGGAAGTAGATAAGTCTGTGGTGGTGGCAGATGCCATTGAGGTCACCTGTGTTGACGTGACAGGAGTGGAGGTGGTTCCAGTTGAGAAGACCGTGGAAAGGTCTTCTGAGGTGGTGGGGGCTGCTGTGGTGGTCACATCTGTGGAGATGACACTGCTGGGGGTGGCTCCAGTGGTTGAGAAGGAAGTGGGAAAGTTTCCTGAGGTGGTCATTGAAGCCATGGAGGTCATCTCAGTGGAGCTGAGAGCAGTGGATGTAGCTCCTGTGGTCGATAGGAGCGTGGAGACATCTTGTGAGGTGGTGGGGGCTGCAGAGGAGGTCCCCTCTGTGGGGATGACAGTGCTGGGGGTGAGTCCAGTGGTTGGGAAGGAAGTGGGTAAGTGTGTGGTGGTGGCAGATGCCACTGAGGTCATATGTGTGGAGGTGACAGGAGTGGTGGTGGCTCCAGTGGTGAAGACTGTGGAAAGGTCTTCTGAGGTGGTGGGGGCTGCTGAGGAGGTCCCCTCTGTGGGGATGACAGTGCTGGGGGTGGCTCCGGTGGTCGAGAAGGAAGTGGGAAAGTCTCCGGAGGTGGTGGGAGATGTTGTGGAGATCACCTCAGTGGAGGTGAGAGCAGTGGAGGTGTCTCCAGTGGTCGGGAAGAGCGTGGAGACATCTTGTGAGGTGGTGGGGGCTGCAGAGGAGGTCCCCTCTGTGGGGATGACAGTGCTGGGGGTGGCTCCAGTGCTTAGGAAGGAAGTGGATAACTCTGCCGTGGTGGTCATGGAAGCCATGGAGGTCACCTCAGTGGAGGTGGCTCCAGTGGTTGACAAGAGTGTGGAGACATCTGAGGTGGTGGTGGCTCCTGTGGTGGCCATGGCAGTGGAGGGACCTGCTGAGGTGGTGGGTGATTCTGTGAAGGTCACATCTGTGGAGGTGAGAGCAGTGGAGGGGGCTCCAGTGGTCGGGAAGAGAGTGGAGACATCTTCTGAGGTGGTGGGGGCTGCTGAGGAGGTCCCCTCTGTGGGGATGACAGTGCTGGGGGTGGCTCCAGTGGTCGAGAAGGAAGTGGATAAGTCCCCGGAGGTGGTGGGATATGTTGCGGAGGTCATCCCAGTGGAGGTCACCTCAGTGGAGGGGGCTCCAGTGGTCGAGAAGGAAGTGGGAAAGTCTCCTGAGGTGGTCATGGAAGCCATGGAGGTCATCTCAGTGGAGCTGAGAGCAGTGGATGTAGCTCCTGTGGTCGATAGGAGTGTGGAGACATCTTGTGAGGTGGTGGGGGCTGCAGAGGAGGTCCCCTCTGTGGGGATGACAGTGCTGGGGGTGGCTCCGGTGGTCGAGAAGGAAGTGGGAAAGTCTCCGGAGGTGGTGGGAGATGTTGTGGAGATCACCTCCGTGGAGGTGAGAACAGTGGCGGTGGCTCCTGTGGTGGCCATGGCAGTGGAGGGACCTGCTGAGGTGGTGGGTGATTCTGTGAAGGTCACATCTGTGGAGGTGAGAGCAGTGGAGGGGGTTCTTGTGGTTGAGAAGGAAGTGGATAACCTTTCCGTGGTGGTCATGGAATCCATGGAGGTCACCTGAGTTGAGGTGGCTCCAGTGGTTGAGAAGAGCGTGGAGACATCTGAGGTGGTGGGGGCTGCTGAGGAGGTCCCCTCTGTGGGGATGACAGTGCTGGGGGTGGCTCCAGTGGTCGAGAAGGAAGTGGGAAAGTCTCCGGAGGTGGTGGGAGATGTTGTGGAGAACACTTCCGTGGAGGTGACAGCAGTGGAGGGGGCTCCTGTTGTCGAAAAGAGCGTGGAGACATCTTGTGAGGTGGTGGGGGCTGAGGAGGTCCCCTCTGTGGGGATGACAGTGCTGGGGGTGGCTTCAGCGGTTGAGAAGGAAGTGGGAAAGTTTCCTGAGGTGGTCATTGAAGCCATGGAGGTCATCTCAGTGGAGCTGAGAGCAGTGGAGGTGGCTCCTGTGGTCGATAGGAGCGTGGAGACATCTTGTGAGGTGGTGGGGGCTGCAGAGGAGGTCCCCTCTGTGGGGATGACAGTGCTGGGGGTGAGTCCAGTGGTTGGGAAGGAAGTGGGTAAGTGTGTGGTGGTGGCAGATGCCACTGAGGTCATATGTGTGGAGGTGACAGGAGTGGTGGTGGCTCCAGTGGTGAAGACTGTGGAAAGGTCTTCTGAGGTGGTGGGGGCTGCTGAGGAGGTCCCCTCTGTGGGGATGACAGTGCTGGGGGTGGCTCCGGTGGTCGAGAAGGAAGTGGGAAAGTCTCCGCAGGTGGTGGGAGATGTTGTGGAGATCACCTCAGTGGAGGTGAGAGCAGTGGAGGTGTCTCCAGTGGTCGGGAAGAGCGTGGAGACATCTTGTGAGGTGGTGGGGGCTTCTGTGGTGGTCATGTCTGTGGGGATGACAGTGCTGGGGGTGGCTCCAGTGCTTAGGAAGGAAGTGGATAACTCTGCCGTGGTGGTCATGGAAGCCATGGAGGTCACCTCAGTGGAGGTGGCTCCAGTGGTTGACAAGAGTGTGGAGACATCTGAGGTGGTGGTGGCTCCTGTGGTGGCCATGGCAGTGGAGGGACGTGCTGAGGTGGTGGGCGATTCTGTGAAGGTCACATCTGTGGAGGTGAGAGCAGTGGAGGGGGCTCCAGTGGTCGGGAAGAGTGTGGAGACATCTTCTGAGGTGGTGGGGGCTGTGGAGGAGGTCCCCTCTGTGGGGGTGACAGTGCTGGGGGTGGCTCCAGTGGTCGAGATGGAAGTGGGTAAGTGTGTGGCGGTGGCAGATGCCATTGAGGTCATATGTGTGGAGGTGACAGGAGTGGAGGTGGTTCCAGTGGTGAAGACCGTGGAAAGTTCTTCTGAGGTGGTGGGGGCTTCTGTGGTGGTCATGTCTGTGGGGATGACAGTGCTGGGGGTGGCTCCAGTGGTCGAGAAGGAAATAGATAAGTCCGTGGTGGTCTCAGATACCATTGAGGTCATATGTGTGGAGGTAACAGGAGTGGAGGTGGCTCCAGTGGTGAAGACCGTGGAAAGGTCTTCTGAGGTGGTGGGGGCTTCTGTGGTGGTCACCTCTGTGGGAATGACAGTGCTGGGGGTGGCTCCAGTGGTCGAGAAGGAAGTGGATAACCTTTCCGTGGTGGTCATGGAAGCCATGGAGGTCACCTCCGTGGAGGAGAGGGCAGTGGCAGTGGCTCCTGTGGTGGCCATGGCAGTGGAGGGACCTGCTGAGGTGGTGGGCGATTCTGTGAAGGTCACATCTGTGGAGGTGAGAGCAGTGGAGGGGGCTCCAGTGGTCGGGAAGAGTGTGGAGACATCTTCTGAGGTGGTGGGGGCTGTGGAGGAGGTCCCCTCTGTGGGGGTGACAGTGCTGGGGGTGGCTTCAGTGGTCGAGAAGGAAGTGGGAAAGTCTCCTGAGGTGGTCATAGAAGCCATGGAGGTCATCTCAGTGGAGGTGACAGCAGTGGAGGTGGCTGCAGTGGTCGATAAGAGTGTGGAGACACTTTCTGAGGTGGTGGGGGCTTCTGTGGTGGTCACCTCTGTGGGAATGACCGTGGTGGGGGTGGCTCCAGTGGTCGAGAAGGAAGTGGGAAAGTCTCCGGAGGTGGTGGGAGATGTTGTGGAGATCACCTCCGTGGAGGTGAGAGCATTGGCGGTGGCTCCTGTGGTGGCCATGGCAGTGGAGGGACCTACTGAGGTGGTGGGTGATTCTGTGAAGGTCACTTCTGTGGAGGTGAGAGCAGTGGAGGGGGCTCCAGTGGTCAAGAAAGAAGTGGATAACCTTTCCGTGGTGGTCATGGAATCCATGGAGGTCACCTCAGTGGAGGTGGCTCCAGTGGTTGAGAAGATCGTGGAGACATCTTGTGAGGTGGTGGGGGCTGAGGAGGTCCCCTCTGTGGGGATGACAGTGCTGGGGGTGGCTTCAGTGGTCGAGAAGGAAGTGGATAAGTCCCCGGAGGTGGTGGGATATGTTGCGGAGGTCATCCCAGTGGAGGTCACCTCAGTGGAGGGGGCTCCAGTGGTCGAGAAGGAAGTGGGAAAGTCTCCTGAGGTGGTCATGGAAGCCATGGAGGTCATCTCAGTGGAGCTGAGAGCAGTGGATGTAGCTCCTGTGGTCGATAGGAGTGTGGAGACATCTTGTGAGGTGGTGGGGGCTGCAGAGGAGGTCCCCTCTGTGGGGATGACAGTGCTGGGGGTGGCTCCAGTGGTTGGGAAGGAAGTGGGTAAGTGTGTGGTGGTGGCAGATGCCACTGAGGTCATATGTGTGGAGGTGACAGGAGTGGTGGTGGCTCCAGTGGTGAAGACTGTGGAAAGGTCTTCTGAGGTGGTGGGGGCTGCTGAGGAGGTCCCCTCTGTGGGGATGACAGTGCTGGGGGTGGCTCCAGTGGTCGAGAAGGAAGTGGGAAAGTCTCCGGAGGTGGTGGGAGATGTTGTGGAGATCACCTCCGTGGAGGTGAGAGTTGTGGCAGTGGCTCCTGTGGTGGCCATGGCAGTGGAGGGACCTGCTGAGGTGGTGGGTGATTCTGTGAAGGTCACATCTGTGGAGGTGAGAGCAGTGGAGGGGGTTCTTGTGGTCGAGAAGGAAGTGGATAACCTTTCCGTGGTGGTCATGGAATCCATGGAGGTCACCTCAGTGGAGGTGGCTCCAGTGGTTGAGAAGATCGTGGAGACATCTTGTGAGGTGGTGGGGGCTGAGGAGGTCCCCTCTGTGGGGATGACAGTGCTGGGGGTGGCTCCGGTGGTCGAGAAGGAAGTGGGAAAGTCTCCGGAGGTGGTGGGAGATGTTGTGGAGATCACCTCAGTGGAGGTGAGAGCAGTGGAGGTGTCTCCAGTGGTCGGGAAGAGCGTGGAGACATCTTGTGAGGTGGTGGGGGCTGCAGAGGAGGTCCCCTCTGTGGGGATGACAGTGCTGGGGGTGGCTCCAGTGCTTAGGAAGGAAGTGGATAACTCTGCCGTGGTGGTCATGGAAGCCATGGACGTCACCTCAGTGGAGGTGGCTCCAGTGGTTGACAAGAGTGTGGAGACATCTGAGGTGGTGGTGGCTCCTGTGGTGGCCATGGCAGTGGAGGGACGTGCTGAGGTGGTGGGCGATTCTGTGAAGGTCACATCTGTGGAGGTGAGAGCAGTGGAGGGGGCTCCAGTGGTCGGGAAGAGTGTGGAGACATCTTCTGAGGTGGTGGGGGCTGTGGAGGAGGTCCCCTCTGTGGGGGTGACAGTGCTGGCGGTGGCTTCAGTGGTCGAGAAGGAAGTGGGAAAGTCTCCTGAGGTGGTCATAGAAGCCATGGAGGTCATCTCAGTGGAGGTGACAGCAGTGGAGGTGGCTGCAGTGGTCGATAACAGTGTGGAGACACTTTCTGAGGTGGTGGGGGCTGAGGAGGAGGTCCCCTCTGTGGGGATGACAGTGCTGGGGGTGGCTTTAATGGTCGAGAAGGAAGTGGGAAAGTCTCCGGAGGTGGTGGGAGATGTTGTGGAGATCACCTCCGTGGAGGTGAGAGCATTGGCGGTGGCTCCTGTGGTGGCCATGGCAGTGGAGGGACCTACTGAGGTGGTGGGTGATTCTGTGAAGGTCACTTCTGTGGAGGTGAGAGCAGTGGAGGGGGCTCCAGTGGTCAAGAAAGAAGTGGATAACCTTTCCGTGGTGGTCATGGAATCCATGGAGGTCACCTGAGTTGAGGTGGCTCCAGTGGTTGAGAAGATCGTGGAGACATCTTGTGAGGTGGTGGGGGCTGAGGAGGTCCCCTCTGTGGGGATGACAGTGCTGGGGGTGGCTTCAGTGGTCGAGAAGGAAGTGGATAAGTCCCCGGAGGTGGTGGGATATGTTGCGGAGGTCATCCCAGTGGAGGTCACCTCAGTGGAGGGGGCTCCAGTGGTCGAGAAGGAAGTGGGAAAATCTCCGGAGGTGGTCATTGAAGCCATGGAGGTCATCTCAGTGGAGCTGAGAGCAGTGGATGTAGCTCCTGTGGTCGATAGGAGTGTGGAGACATCTTGTGAGGTGGTGGGGGCTGCAGAGGAGGTCCCCTCTGTGGGGATGACAGTGCTGGGGGTGGCTCCGGTGGTCGAGAAGGAAGTGGGAAAGTCTCCAGAGGTGGTGGGAGATGTTGTGGAGATCACCTCCGTGGAGGTGAGAACAGTGGCGGTGGCTCCTGTGGTGGCCATGGCAGTGGAGGGACCTGCTGAGGTGGTGGGTGATTCTGTGAAGGTCACATCTGTGGAGGTGAGAGCAGTGGAGGGGGTTCTTGTGGTCGAGAAGGAAGTGGATAACCTTTCCGTGGTGGTCATGGAATCCATGGAGGTCACCTCAGTGGAGGTGGCTCCAGTGGTTGAGAAGAGCGTGGAGACATCTGAGGTGGTGGGGGCTGAGGAGGTCCCCTCTGTGGGGATGACAGTGCTGGGGGTGGCTCCAGTGGTCGAGAAGGAAGTGGGAAAGTCTCCGGAGGTGGTGGGAGATGCTGTGGAGAACACTTCCGTGGAGGTGACAGCAGTGGAGGGGGCTCCTGTTGTCGAAAAGAGCGTGGAGACATCTTGTGAGGTGGTGGGGGCTGAGGAGGTCCCCTCTGTGGGGATGACAGTGCTGGGGGTGGCTTCAGCGGTTGAGAAGGAAGTAGATAAGTCTGTGGTGGTGGCAGATGCCATTGAGGTCACCTGTGTTGACGTGACAGGAGTGGAGGTGGTTCCAGTTGAGAAGACCGTGGAAAGGTCTTCTGAG
Organism: Gavia stellata; assembly: GCF_030936135.1. Classification (NCBI taxonomy): domain Eukaryota; kingdom Metazoa; phylum Chordata; class Aves; order Gaviiformes; family Gaviidae; genus Gavia; species Gavia stellata. The sequence goes on from NW_026777031.1 coordinate 82,969, forward strand.
GTGGTGGGGGCTGCTGTGGTGGTCACATCTGTGGAGATGACACTGCTGGGGGTGGCTCCAGTGGTTGAGAAGGAAGTGGGAAAGTTTCCTGAGGTGGTCATTGAAGCCATGGAGGTCATCTCAGTGGAGCTGAGAGCAGTGGATGTAGCTCCTGTGGTCGATAGGAGCGTGGAGACATCTTGTGAGGTGGTGGGGGCTGCAGAGGAGGTCCCCTCTGTGGGGATGACAGTGCTGGGGGTGAGTCCAGTGGTTGGGAAGGAAGTGGGTAAGTGTGTGGTGGTGGCAGATGCCACTGAGGTCATATGTGTGGAGGTGACAGGAGTGGTGGTGGCTCCAGTGGTGAAGACTGTGGAAAGGTCTTCTGAGGTGGTGGGGGCTGCTGAGGAGGTCCCCTCTGTGGGGATGACAGTGCTGGGGGTGGCTCCGGTGGTCGAGAAGGAAGTGGGAAAGTCTCCGGAGGTGGTGGGAGATGTTGTGGAGATCACCTCAGTGGAGGTGAGAGCAGTGGAGGTGTCTCCAGTGGTCGGGAAGAGCGTGGAGACATCTTGTGAGGTGGTGGGGGCTTCTGTGGTGGTCATGTCTGTGGGGATGACAGTGCTGGGGGTGGCTCCAGTGCTTAGGAAGGAAGTGGATAACTCTGCCGTGGTGGTCATGGAAGCCATGGAGGTCACCTCAGTGGAGGTGGCTCCAGTGGTTGACAAGAGTGTGGAGACATCTGAGGTGGTGGTGGCTCCTGTGGTGGCCATGGCAGTGGAGGGACCTGCTGAGGTGGTGGGTGATTCTGTGAAGGTCACATCTGTGGAGGTGAGAGCAGTGGATGGGGCTCCAGTGGTCGGGAAGAGAGTGGAGACATCTTCTGAGGTGGTGGGGGCTGCTGAGGAGGTCCCCTCTGTGGGGATGACAGTGCTGGGGGTGGCTCCAGTGGTCGAGAAGGAAGTGGATAAGTCCCCGGAGGTGGTGGGATATGTTGCGGAGGTCATCCCAGTGGAGGTCACCTCAGTGGAGGGGGCTCCAGTGGTCGAGAAGGAAGTGGGAAAGTCTCCTGAGGTGGTCATGGAAGCCATGGAGGTCATCTCAGTGGAGCTGAGAGCAGTGGATGTAGCTCCTGTGGTCGATAGGAGTGTGGAGACATCTTGTGAGGTGGTGGGGGCTGCAGAGGAGGTCCCCTCTGTGGGGATGACAGTGCTGGGGGTGGCTCCGGTGGTCGAGAAGGAAGTGGGAAAGTCTCCGGAGGTGGTGGGAGATGTTGTGGAGATCACCTCCGTGGAGGTGAGAACAGTGGCGGTGGCTCCTGTGGTGGCCATGGCAGTGGAGGGACCTGCTGAGGTGGTGGGTGATTCTGTGAAGGTCACATCTGTGGAGGTGAGAGCAGTGGAGGGGGTTCTTGTGGTCGAGAAGGAAGTGGATAACCTTTCCGTGGTGGTCATGGAATCCATGGAGGTCACCTGAGTTGAGGTGGCTCCAGTGGTTGAGAAGAGCGTGGAGACATCTGAGGTGGTGGGGGCTGCTGAGGAGGTCCCCTCTGTGGGGATGACAGTGCTGGGGGTGGCTCCAGTGGTCGAGAAGGAAGTGGGAAAGTCTCCGGAGGTGGTGGGAGATGTTGTGGAGAACACTTCCGTGGAGGTGACAGCAGTGGAGGGGGCTCCTGTTGTCGAAAAGAGCGTGGAGACATCTTGTGAGGTGGTGGGGGCTGAGGAGGTCCCCTCTGTGGGGATGACAGTGCTGGGGGTGGCTTCAGCGGTTGAGAAGGAAGTGGGAAAGTTTCCTGAGGTGGTCATTGAAGCCATGGAGGTCATCTCAGTGGAGCTGAGAGCAGTGGAGGTGGCTCCTGTGGTCGATAGGAGCGTGGAGACATCTTGTGAGGTGGTGGGGGCTGCAGAGGAGGTCCCCTCTGTGGGGATGACAGTGCTGGGGGTGAGTCCAGTGGTTGGGAAGGAAGTGGGTAAGTGTGTGGTGGTGGCAGATGCCACTGAGGTCATATGTGTGGAGGTGACAGGAGTGGTGGTGGCTCCAGTGGTGAAGACTGTGGAAAGGTCTTCTGAGGTGGTGGGGGCTGCTGAGGAGGTCCCCTCTGTGGGGATGACAGTGCTGGGGGTGGCTCCGGTGGTCGAGAAGGAAGTGGGAAAGTCTCCGCAGGTGGTGGGAGATGTTGTGGAGATCACCTCAGTGGAGGTGAGAGCAGTGGAGGTGTCTCCAGTGGTCGGGAAGAGCGTGGAGACATCTTGTGAGGTGGTGGGGGCTTCTGTGGTGGTCATGTCTGTGGGGATGACAGTGCTGGGGGTGGCTCCAGTGCTTAGGAAGGAAGTGGATAACTCTGCCGTGGTGGTCATGGAAGCCATGGAGGTCACCTCAGTGGAGGTGGCTCCAGTGGTTGACAAGAGTGTGGAGACATCTGAGGTGGTGGTGGCTCCTGTGGTGGCCATGGCAGTGGAGGGACGTGCTGAGGTGGTGGGCGATTCTGTGAAGGTCACATCTGTGGAGGTGAGAGCAGTGGATGGGGCTCCAGTGGTCGGGAAGAGTGTGGAGACATCTTCTGAGTGGTGGGGCTGTGGAGGAGGTCCCCTCTGTGGGGGTGACAGTGCTGGGGGTGGCTCCAGTGGTCGAGATGGAAGTGGGTAAGTGTGTGGCGGTGGCAGATGCCATTGAGGTCATATGTGTGGAGGTGACAGGAGTGGAGGTGGTTCCAGTGGTGAAGACCGTGGAAAGTTCTTCTGAGGTGGTGGGGGCTGTGGAGGAGGTCCCCTCTGTGGGGATGACAGTGCTGGGGGTGGCTCCAGTGGTCGAGAAGGAAATAGATAAGTCCGTGGTGGTCTCAGATACCATTGAGGTCATATGTGTGGAGGTAACAGGAGTGGAGGTGGCTCCAGTGGTGAAGACCGTGGAAAGGTCTTCTGAGGTGGTGGGGGCTTCTGTGGTGGTCACCTCTGTGGGAATGACAGTGCTGGGGGTGGCTCCAGTGGTCGAGAAGGAAGTGGATAACCTTTCCGTGGTGGTCATGGAAGCCATGGAGGTCACCTCCGTGGAGGAGAGGGCAGTGGCAGTGGCTCCTGTGGTGGCCATGGCAGTGGAGGGACGTGCTGAGGTGGTGGGCGATTCTGTGAAGGTCACATCTGTGGAGGTGAGAGCAGTGGAGGGGGCTCCAGTGGTCGGAAGAGTGTGGAGACATCTTCTGAGGTGGTGGGGGCTGTGGAGGAGGTCCCCTCTGTGGGGGTGACAGTGCTGGGGGTGGCTTCAGTGGTCGAGAAGGAAGTGGGAAAGTCTCTGAGGTGGTCATAGAAGCCATGGAGGTCATCTCAGTGGAGGTGACAGCAGTGGAGGTGGCTGCAGTGGTCGATAAGAGTGTGGAGACACTTTCTGAGGTGGTGGGGGCTTCTGTGGTGGTCACCTCTGTGGGAATGACCGTGGTGGGGGTGGCTCAGTGGTCGAGAAGGAAGTGGGAAAGTCTCCGGAGGTGGTGGGAGATGTTGTGGAGATCACCTCCGTGGAGGTGAGAGCATTGGCGGTGGCTCCTGTGGTGGCCATGGCAGTGGAGGGACCTGCTGAGGTGGTGGGTGATTCTGTGAAGGTCACTTCTGTGGAGGTGAGAGCAGTGGAGGGGGCTCCAGTGGTCAAGAAAGAAGTGGATAACCTTTCCGTGGTGGTCATGGAATCCATGGAGGTCACCTCAGTGGAGGTGGCTCCAGTGGTTGAGAAGATCGTGGAGACATCTTGTGAGGTGGTGGGGGCTGAGGAGGTCCCCTCTGTGGGGATGACAGTGCTGGGGGTGGCTCCGGTGGTCGAGAAGGAAGTGGGAAAGTCTCCGGAGGTGGTGGGAGATGTTGTGGAGATCACCTCAGTGGAGGTGAGAGCAGTGGCGGTGGCTCCTGTGGTGGCCATGGCAGTGGAGGGACCTGCTGAGGTGGTGGGTGATTCTGTGAAGGTCACATCTGTGGAGGTGAGAGCAGTGGAGGGGGCTCCAGTGGTCGGGAAGAGTGTGGAGACATCTTCTGAGGTGGTGGGGGCTGCTGAGGAGGTCCCCTCTGTGGGGATGACAGTGCTGGGGGTGGCTTCAGTGGTCGAGAAGGAAGTGGATAAGTCCCCGGAGGTGGTGGGATATGTTGCGGAGGTCATCCCAGTGGAGGTCACCTCAGTGGAGGGGGCTCCAGTGGTCGAGAAGGAAGTGGGAAAGTCTCCTGAGGTGGTCATGGAAGCCATGGAGGTCATCTCAGTGGAGCTGAGAGCAGTGGATGTAGCTCCTGTGGTCGATAGGAGTGTGGAGACATCTTGTGAGGTGGTGGGGGCTGCAGAGGAGGTCCCCTCTGTGGGGATGACAGTGCTGGGGGTGGCTCAGTGGTCGAGAAGGAAGTGGGAAGTCTCCAGAGGTGGTGGAGATGTTGTGGAGATCACCTCCGTGGAGGTGAGAACAGTGGCGGTGGCTCCTGTGGTGGCCATGGCAGTGGAGGGACCTACTGAGGTGGTGGGTGATTCTGTGAAGGTCACATCTGTGGAGGTGAGAGCAGTGGAGGGGGTTCTTGTGGTCGAGAAGGAAGTGGATAACCTTTCCGTGGTGGTCATGGAATCCATGGAGGTCACCTGAGTTGAGTGGCTCCAGTGGTTGAGAAGAGCGTGGAGACATCTGAGGTGGTGGGGGCTGCTGAGGAGGTCCCCTCTGTGGGGATGACAGTGCTGGGGGTGCTCCAGTGGTCGAGAAGGAAGTGGAAAGTCTCCGGAGGTGGTGGGAGATGCTGTGGAGAACACTTCCGTGGAGGTGACAGCAGTGGAGGGGGCTCCTGTTGTCGAAAAGAGCGTGGAGACATCTTGTGAGGTGGTGGGGGCTGAGGAGGTCCCCTCTGTGGGGATGACAGTGCTGGGGGTGGCTTCAGCGGTTGAGAAGGAAGTAGATAAGTCTGTGGTGGTGGCAGATGCCATTGAGGTCACCTGTGTTGACGTGACAGGAGTGGAGGTGGTTCCAGTTGAGAAGACCGTGGAAAGGTCTTCTGAGGTGGTGGGGCTGCTGTGGTGGTCACATCTGTGGAGATGACACTGA